>NW_017195504.1:0-8896 GCF_001704415.2 Capra hircus
AAACAGGTTTCCCTGGAATGGACTGAGACATCTGGGGGGACTCTGGGAATGGTGGCCCGACCCTGGAGTTCCTCTCGCCTTTCCTGTGGAGAGGGACTCCTCTTGAGATGCGACAGGAACGCCGGGGAATTCTTTCCCGACCACGCAGGGAAAGGATCCGTCCTCTCGAGCTAGGAGCGGAAACGGGGCTCCTCTGGATGTGGGTAGAACTCTCGTGCTTCCTCTCGAGTGGAGACGGGTATGTCGGGGAACTTCTTGAGTTGCAGCAAGGGTGTGAAAGACCCTTTGGATGTTCCAGATGTTAGATGTGATTAGCCTCCAGACGCCTCAGTGGAAATGGGCCTCATGTCCCCTGGAGCGGGAGAACCTCCTGGAATTTCTCAAGTTGGGGCAGGTGCTCTCGACTTACGACCAGGACCTCAGGGACCCGCTCTGGTGGCCTCAGGAAAGGCCAGTCCCCATGCGAGTTGCTCAGGGGTCTCTCAGGATTCCTCTCCCGTTGATGCCGGGGCCTAAGACCTTGTGTGGAGTCGGTGCCTGAACCTGAGGCTTCCTTTCCAGTGCTGACATGGATCTTGGGCTACTTCTGGAGTCTCCCCAGGGGAGAAAGTCCTCGTCTCGAGTGGGGGCATGCATGTGCGCTTTCCTCCCGAGCTGTAGCAGCTTGTCACGCTTCCCTTTGCGTGGATCAAGTAATCTGTGGCTTTCCCTCGAGTTTCCACGAGGGTTTCCCACGAGATTTTCCCACAGGGCTGTCCCACCTGCCACCATTTTGTGAGTCGATCCTCTTCTTGAAAGTCGAGGCAGTGCAGGGAAAACAGGTTTCCCTGGAATGGACTAAGACATCTGTGGGACTCTGTGAATGGTGGCACGACCCTGGAGTTCCTCTCGCCTTTCTTGTGGAGAGCGCCCCCTCTTGAGATGTGACGGGAACTTCGGGAATTCTTTCCGACCACGCAGGGAAAGGATCCCTCCTCTCGAGCTAGGAGTCGGAAACGGGACTCCTCTGGATGTGGGCGGGACTCTCGTTCTTCTCTCGAGTGAAGACTGGTATGTTGGGGATCTTCTTGAATTGAAGAAAGGGTGTGAAGGACCCTTTGGAAGTTCTAGAGGTTAGCTGTGATTAGCCTTGAGACAACTCAGTGGAAATGTGCCTCATCTCGCCAAGAAGGGAGAACCTCCGTGATTTTCTCAAGTTGCGGCAGGTGCTCTCGAATTACTACGGGGACCTCAGGGACCCGCTCTGGTGGCCTCAGGAAAGGCCAGTCCCCATGCCATTTGCTCAGGGGCCTCTCGGGATTCCTCTCCCATCGATGCCGGGGCCTAAGGCCTTGTGTGGAGTCGGTGCCGGAACCTGAGCATTCCTCTCCAGTCCTGACATGGATCTTGGGGTACTTCTGGAGTCTCCCCAGGGGAGTCAGTCCTCGTCTCGAGAGGGGTATGCACGTGCGCTTTCCTCCCGAGCTGTAGCAGCAGTGTCACCCTTCCCTTCGCGTGGATCAAGGGATCTGTGGCTTTCCCTCGAGGCTATCACACGAGGCTTTCCCACAAGTCTGTCCCACGTGCCACCGTGGTGTGAGTCGATCCTCGGCTTGAAAGTCGAGGCAGTGCAGGGAAAACAGGTTTCCCTGGAATGGACTGAGACATCTGGGGGACTCTGGGAATGTGCCACAACCCTGGAGTTCCTCTCGCCTTTCCTGTGGAGAGCGCCTGCACTTGAGATGGGACGGGAACGCCGGAAATTCTTTCCCGACCACGCAGGGAAAGGATCCCTCCTCTCGAGCTAGGAGGCGGAAACGGGGCTCCTCTGGATGTGGGCGGGACTCTCGTGCTTCCTCTCGAGTGGATTCGGGTATGTCGGGGAACTTCCTGAGTTGCAGCAAGGGTATGAAGGACCCTTTGGAAGTTCCAGAGGTTAGGTGTGACTAGCCTCCAGACGCCTCAGCGGAAATGGGCCTCATCTAGCCTGGAGGGGAGAACCTCCTGGATTTTCTCGAGTTGCGGCAGGTGCTCTCGACTTACGACGGGGACCTCAGGGACCCGCTCTGGTGGCCTCAGGAAAAGCCAGTCCCCATGGGAGTTGCTTGGGGGCCTCTCGGGGGCCTCTCGGGGCCTCTCGGGTTTCATCTCCCGTCGATGCTGGGGCCTAAGACCTTGTGTGGAGTCAGTGCCAGAACCTGAGGATTCCTCTCCAGTGCTGACATGGATCTTGGGGTATTTCTGGAGTCTCCCCAGGGGAGTCAGTCCTCGTCTCGAGTGGGGCATGCACGTGCGGTTTCCTTCCGAGATGTAGCAGCAGTGTCGCGCTTCCCTTCGCATGGATCAAGGGATCTGTAGCTTTCCGTCGAGGCTTTCCCACGAGGCTTTCCCACGAGCCTTTCCCACGAGGCTTTCCCACTGGGCTGTCCCACGTGCCACCGTGGTGTGAGTCGATCCTCGGCTTGAAAGTGGAGGCAGTGCTGGGAAAATAGGTTTCCCTGGAATGGACTGAGACATCTGGGGGACTCTGGGAATGGTGGCACGACCCTGGGAGTTTCTCTCGCCTTTCCTGTGGAGAGCACCTCCGCTTGAGATGCGACGGGAACGCCGGGAATTCTTTCCCGAGAACGCAGGGAAAGGATCCCACCTCTCGAGCTAGGAGGTGGAAACGGGGCTCCTCTGGATGTGGGCGGGACTCTCGTGCTTCCTCTCGAGTGGAGACGGGTATGTCGGGGAACATCTTGAGTTGCAGCAAGGGTGTGAAGGACCCTTTGGAAGTTCCAGAGGTTAGGTGTGAATAGCCTTGAGACGCCTCAGCGGAAATGGGCCTCATCTCGCCTGGAGGGGAGAACCTCCTGGATTTTCTCGAGTTGCGGCAGGTGCTCTCGACTTACGCCGGGGACCTCAGGGACCCGCTCTGGTGGCCTCAGGAAAGGCCAGTCCCCATGAGAGTTGCTCCGGGGGTCTCTCGGGATTCCTCTCCCGTCGATGCCGGGGCCTAAGACCTTGTGTGGAGTCAGTGCCAGAACCTGAGGATTCCTCTCCAGTGCAGACATGGATCTTCGGGGACTTCTGGAGTCTCCCCAGGGGCGTCAGACCTCGGCTCGAGTGGGGGCATGCACGTGCGCTTTCCTCCCGAGCTGTAGCAGCAGTGTCACGCTTCCCTTCGCGTGGATCAAGGGATCTGTGGCTTTCCCTCGAGGCTTTCCCAAGAGGCTTTCCCACGAGGCTTTCCCACAGGGCTGTCCCACGTGCCACCGTGGTGTGAGTCGATCCTCGCCTGAAAGTCGAGGCAGTGCACGGAAAACAGGTTTCCCTAAATGGACTGAGACATCTGGGGGACTCTGGGAATGGTGGCACGACCCAGGAGTTCCTCTCGCCTTTCCTGTGGAGAGCGCCTCCTCTTGAGTTGCGACGGGAAACGCCGTGAATTCTTTCCCGACCACGCAGGGGAAAGATCCCTCCTCTCGAGCTAGGAGGCGGAAACGGCGCTCCTCTGAATGAGGGAGGGACTCTCGTGATTCCTCTCGAGTGGAGACGGGTATGTCGGGGAACTTCTTGACTTGCAGCAAGGGTATGAAGGACCCTTTGGAAGTTCCAGAGGTTAGGTGTGATTAGCCTCGAGACGCCTGCCGCGGAAATGGGCCTAATCTCGCCTGAAGGGGAGAACCTCCTGGATTTTCTCGAGTTGCGGCAGGTGCTCTCGACTTATGACGGGGACCTCAGGGACCCGCTCTGGTGGCCTCAGGAAAGGCCAGTCCCCATGCCATTTGCTCGGGGGCCTCTCGGGATTCCTCTCCCGTCGATGCCAGGGCCTAAGACTGCCGGGAGCCAGTGTGAGGAAGCCCGCCCGTGACAAGGTTTAAGAGGAAGGAAGCTGACATACGCAAGGCGTGCTCAGACTTCAGGGACCCCTCTGGAAATTTTTAAGCATATACCCCAACAAAAATCTGCCGGTTTTTGTGCTCTGCTTTTTCACTCTTCTGGACCTTTTCTGGAAAAAAGTCAATTCAGCGTGTTAGTCTTCTGCATTTGAAAGAGTGTTTCAATCCAAAAACCCTCTGATGGCTTTCTAGCCTGCCTGTAGGACTCGTACAGCTGCGCTTGTGATTGTTTGAGGCCTCCTGACCGCAGGAGGCACAGGAAGCTTAAAACATCCTAGGAATGCAGGAGCTTTCGAGGAGTCAAAATCTTTAGAATAGGACTGATTAAAAGTTTCATTTTTTTGGGTCAATGCTTACTGCCAAATTTCATATCCTTTATTTTTAGATATAGTTGGTATATAGAAAAACAAGTAGTAGACCTGGTATTAGCAACATTAGATCTTTGAGTTAAGTACCTTCTTTGTTATAACCCACTGCACCTTTGTTCTATAGAGATGTAAGTTTAATGCTTTAAGGAGATGCAGATTAAAGAAAAACACTTCAGGGGAAACAAAATTAACATTCATTAAGGAAGAGAGCCAAAAAGTGTTAACAAGCCTCTTGGCCAGAAGATAATGTAAATCACCTGAGACCTTTTGTATACAAAATGATATACAGAAAGAATCTGGGTTGCGAACGCTACATAATTTTGTGTTATCCATTGATCTCCAAGTTTTATCAAAAGTATAAAAGGCCTTCTGAACAATAAAGGAGGAGGCCAGGGGCCGGGGGCCAGTTTCTCGGACCAGCTTCTCGAACTAGTCTCTCAGCCTGGTTTCTTGGGACTCTGGCTCCCCCGTGTCTTTCTCTCTCTTCTTCTTCTCTACCTTCCTTCTCTTTGCTCTTTAGTTTAACTTCAGGCTGAATCTCCACCTGGAGTGCGGAGGCTCGCCAGGTCTACTTACTTGCCCTGGCTGTTAAGACCCGCACGAAAGGGAGCTTAAGGCGAGGCACCTTAGATATTCAAGCGGGCGCCGGTGGCCCAACGTAGGTGGTGCAAATTCCTTGTCTGGAATTTTATTGGCCTTCGCGTAAACCAAGCTATTCAGCCCTCTTCCTCCACTTAATCTTCTTACTACACTATAGTTTCCTAATCTAATCTTACATTAATAAATAAACAAGTCTTTCCACGCCAACGCCGTCCACCCTTCGAATTCCCTGGATTCACCGGGGCTGGACCCCGGCATAAGACCTTGTGTGGAGTCGGTGCCGGAACCTGAGGATTCCTCTCCAGTGCTGACATGGATCTTGGGTACTTCTGGAGTCTCCCTAGGGGAGTCAGTCTTCATCGCGATAGGGGGCAAGCACGTGCGCTTTCCTCCCGAGCTGTAGCAGCAGTGTCACGCTTCCCTTCTCGAGGATCAAGGATCTGTGGCTTTCCCTTGAGGCTTTCCTGGAGGCTTTCCAGGAAGTTTTCCACAGGGCTGTCTCACGTGCCACCGTGGTGTGAGTCGATCTCGGCTTGAAATTTGAGGCAGTGCAGGGAAAACAGATTTCCCTGAAATGGACTGAGACATCTGGGGGACTCTGGAAATGGTGGCACGACCCTGGAGTTCCTCTCGCCTTTCCTGTGGAGAGCGCCTCCTCTTGAGATGCGACGGGAACGCGGGGAATTCTTTCCCCACGACGCAGGGAAAGGATTCCTCCTCTCGTCCAATGAGGCGGAAACGGGGCTGCTCTGCATGTGGGCGGGACTCTCGTGCTTCCTCTCGAGTCGAGACGGATATGTCGGGAACTTCTTGAGTTGCAACAAGGGTGTGAAGGACCCTTTGGAAGTTCCAGAGGTTAGGTGTGAATAGCCTCGAGACGCCTCAGCGGAAATGGGCCTCATCTCACCTGGAGGGGAGAACTCCTGGATTTTCTCGAGTTGCGGCAGGTGCTCTCGACTTACGACGGGGACCTCAGGGACCCGCTCTGGTGGCCTCAGGAAAGGCCAGTCCCCATGCGAGATGTTCGGGGGCGTCTCGGTATTCCTCTCCCGTCGATGTCGGGACCTAAAACCTTGTGTGGAGTCGGAGCCAGAACCTGAGGATTCCTCTCCAGTGCTGACATGGATCTTGGGGTACTTCTGGAGTCTCCCCAGGGGAGTCAGTTTTCGTCTCCAGTGGGGCATGGACGTGCGCTTTCTTCCCCAGCTGTAGCCGCAGTGTCACGCTTCCCTTCGCGTGGATCAAGGGATCTCTGGCTTCCCTCGAGGCTTTCCCTCGAGGCTTTCCCACGAGGCTTTTCACAGGGCTGTCCACGTGCTACAGTGGTGTGAGTAGATCCTCGGCTTGAAAGTCCAGGTAGTGCAGGGAAAACAGTTTTCCCTGGAATGGACTGAGACACATGGGGGACTCTGGGAATGGTGACACGACCCTGGGGTTCCTCTCGTCTTTCGTGTGGAGAGCGCCTCCTCTTGAGATGCGACGGGAACGCCGGGAATTCTTGACCGAACACGCAGGGAAAGGATCCCTCCTCTCGAGCTAGGAGGTGGAAACAGGGCTCCTCTGTATGTGGGTGGGACTATCGTGTTTCCTCTCGAGTGGAGACGGGTATGTGGGGTAACTTCTTGAGTTTCAGCAAGGTGCTGAAGGATCCTTTGGAAGTTCCAGAGGTTAGGTGTGATTAGCCTCGAGAAGCCTCAGCGCAAATGGGCCTCATCGCGCCTGGAGGGGAGAACCTCCTGATTTCCTCGAGTTGCGGCAGCGGTCCTCTCGACTTATGACCGGGACCTCAGGAACCCGCTCTGGTGGCCTCAGGAAAGGCCAGTCCCCTTGCGAGTTGCTCGGCGGCCTCTCGGATTCCTCTCCCGTCGATGCCGGGGCCTAAGATCTTGTGTGGAGTCGGTGCCGGAACCTGAGGATTCCTCTCCAGTGCAGCCATGGACCTTGGTGTACCTCTGGAGTCTCCCAGGGGAGTCAGTCTTCGTCTCGAGTGGGGTCATGCACGTGCGCTTTCCTCCCGAGCTGTAGCAGCAGTGTCACGCTTCCCTTCGCTTGGATAAATGGATCTGTGGCTTTCACTCGAGGCTTTCCCACAAAGCTTTCCCACGAGGCTTTCCCGGCAGGGCTGTCCCACGTTCCACCGTGGTGTGAGTCCGATCCTCGGCTTGAAAGTGGAGGCAGTGCAGGGAAAACAGGTTTCCCTGGAATGGACTGAAACTTCTGGGGACTCTGGGAATGGTGGCACAACCCTGGAGTTCCTCTCCCCTTTCCTGTGGAGATCGCCTCCTCTTGAGATGCGACGGGAACACCGAGAATTCTTTCCCGACCACGCAGGGAAAGGATCCCTCCTCTCGAGCTAGGAGGCGGAAACGGGGCTCCTCTGGATGTGCGGGGAACTCTCGTGCTTCCTCTCGAGTGGAGACGGGTATGTCGGGAACTTCTTGAGTTGCAGCAAGGGTGTGAAAGACCCTTTGGATGTTCCAGATGTTAGATGTGATTAGCCTCCAGACGCCTCAGTGGAAATGGGCCCTCATGTCCCCTGGAGCGGAGAACCTCCTGGAATTTCTCGAAGTTGGGGGCAGGTGCTCTCGACTTACGACCAGGACCTCAGGGACCCGCTCTGGTGGCCTCAGAAAGGCCAGTCCCCATGCGAGTTGCTCGGGGGTCTCTCAGGATTCCTCTCCCGTTGATGCCGGGGCCTAAGACCTTGTGCGGAGTCGGTGCCTGAACCTGAGGATTCCTTTCCAGTGCTGACATGGATCTTGGGCTACTTCTGGAGTCTCCCCAGGGGAGAAAGTCCTCGTCTCGAGTGGGGGCATGCATGTGCGCTTTCCTCCCGAGCTGTAGCAGCTTGTCACGCTTCCCCTTTGCGTGGATCAAGTAATCTGTGGCTTTCCCTCGAGGTTTCCCACGAGTGTTTCCCACGAGATTTTCCCACAGGTCTGTCCCACCTGCCACCATTTTGTGAGTCGATCCTCTCTTGAAAGTCGAGGCAGTGCAGGGAAAACAGGTTTCCCTGGAATGGACTAAGACATCTGTGGGACTCTGGGAATCGTGGCACGACCCTGGAGTTCCTCTCGCCTTTCTTGTGGAGAGCGCCCCCTCTTGAGATGTGACGGGAACTTCGGGAATTCTTTCCCGACCACGCCAGGGAAAGGATCCCTCCTCTCGAGCTAGGAGTCGGAAACGGGACTCCTCTGGATGTGGGCGGGACTCTCGTTCTTCCTCTCGAGTGGAGACTGGTATGTTGGAGATCTTCTTGAATTGCAGAAAGGGTGTGAAGGGACCCTTTGGAAGTTCTAGAGTTTAGGTGTGATTAGCCTTGAGACAACTCAGTGGAAATGTGCCTCATCTCGCCAAGAAGGGAGAACCTCCGTGATTTTCTCAAGTTGCGGCAGGTGCTCTCGAATTACTACGGGGACCTCAGGGACCCGCTCTGGTGGCCTCAGGAAAGGCCAGTCCCCATGCCATTTTGCTCAGGGGCCTCTCGGATTCCTCTCCCATCGATGCCGGGCCTAAGGCCTTGTGTGGAGTCGGTGCCGGAACCTGAGCATTCCTCTCCAGTCCTGACATGGATCTTGGGGTACTTCTGGAGTCTCCCCAGGGGAGTCAGTCCTCGTCTCGAGAGGGGGTATGCACGTGCGCTTTCCTCCCGAGCTGTAGCAGCAGTGTCACCCTTCCCTTCGCGTGGATCAAGGGATCTGTGGCTTTCCCTCGAGGCTATCACACGAGGCTTTCCCACAAGTCTGTCCCACGTGCCACCGTGGTGTGAGTCGATCCTCGGCTTGAAAGTCGAGGCAGTGCAGGGAAAACAGGTTTCCCTGAATGGACTGAGACATCTGGGGGACTCTGGGAATGTGCCACAACCCTGGAGTTCCTCTCGCCTTTCCTGTGGAGCGCCTGCACTTGAGATGGGACGGGAACGCCGGAAATTCTTTCCCGACCACGCAGGGAAAGGATCCCTCCTCTCGAGCTAGGAGGCGGAAACGGGGCTCCTCTGGATGTGGGCGGGACTCTCGTGCTTCCTCTCGAGTGGATTCGGGTATGTCGGGGAACTTCCTGAGTTGC
>NW_017195505.1:0-8896 GCF_001704415.2 Capra hircus
GAGAAATCTGGATGAAGGTCAGAAAGCAACAGTTAGAGCAGGACATGGAACAACAGACTGGTTCCAAAAAGGAAAAGGAGTATGTCAAGGCTGTATATTGTCACCCTGTTTATTTAACTTATATGCAGAGTACATCATGAAACATGCTGGGATGGAAGATACATGAACTGGAATCAAGATTGCGGTAGAAATATCAATCAACTTAGATATGCAGATGACACCACCATTATGGCAGAACGTGAAGAGGAAAGGGTATGTCGGGGAACTTCTTGAGTTGCAGCAAGGGTGTGAAGGACCCTTTGGAAGTTCCAGAGGTTAGGTGTGGTTAGTCTCGAGATGCCTCAGCAGAAATGGGGCCTCATGTCGCCTGGAACGGAGAGGCTCCTGGATATTTCCGAGTTTCAGCAGGTGCTCTCCTTGTGTGGAGTCGGGGCCGGAAGCTGAGGATTCCTCTCCAGTGCTGACATGGATTTTGGGGTACTTCTGGGAGTCTCCACAAGGGAGTCAGGCCTCGTCTCGAGTGGGGGCATGAGCGTGCCATTTCCTCCATGCTGTAGCAGCAGTGTCACGGTTCCCTTGCGTGGACCAAGGGATCTGTGGCTTTCCCTCGAGTCTTTCCCACGAGGCTTTCCCACAGGGCTGTCCCACGTGTCACGGGGTGTGAGTCGATCCTCGGCATGAAAGCCGAGCAGTGCAGGGAAAACAGGTTCCTGTGGAACGGACTGACACATCTGGGAGTCTTGGAATGGTGGCACGACCTGCAGTTCCTCTCCCCTTTCCTTTGGAGAGCGCCACTTGAGATGCGATGGAATGCCGGAATTCTTTTCCGAACAAGCAGGGAAGGATCCCATCTCGAGGTACGAGCCGGAAACGGAGCTCCTCAGGATGTGGCCGGGACCATCCTGCTTCCTCTGAGTGGAGACGGGTGTGTCGGGGAACTTCTTGAGTTGCAGCTTGACTGTGAAAGACTCTTTGGAAGTTCCAGAGGTCAAGTGTGATTAGCCCCGAGACACCTCAGTGAAACTGGCCTCATCTCGCCTGCAGGGGAGAACCCTGTATTTTACCGAGTTTCGGCAGGTGCTCTCGACTTACGACGGGGACTTCAGGGACCCGTCTGTTGGCCTCAGGAAAGGCCAGTCCCCATGCGAGTTGCTTGGGGCCTCTCAGGATTCCTCTCCCCTCGATGCGGGGCCTAAGATCTTGTGTGGAGTCGGTGCCGGAACCTGAGGATTCCTCTCAGTGCTGACATGGATCTTGGGGTACTTCTGGAGTCTCCCCAGGGGAGTCAGTCCTCGTCTCGAGTGGGGGCATGCACGTGCACTTTTCCTACCGAGCTGTAGCAGCAGTGTCGCGCTTCCTTCGTGTGGATCAAGGGATCTGTGGCTTTCCATCAAGGCTTTCCCACGAGGCTTTCCCACAGTGCTGTCCACGTGCCACCGTGGTGTGAGTCCAACCCCGGCTAGAAAGTCGAGACAGTGCAGGGAAAACAGGTTTCCTGGAATGGACTGAGACATCTGGGGGACTCTGGAATGGTGGCACAACCTGGAGTTCCTCTCGCTTCCTGTGGAGAGCGCCTCCTCTTGAGATGCGAAGGAACGCCGGGAATTCTTTCCCGACCACGCAGGGAAAGGATCCCTACTCTCGAGCTAGGAGGCGGAAACGGGTCTCTGCTGGATGTGGGCGGGATCTCGTGCTTCCTCTCGAGTGAGACCGGTTTGTCGAGGAACTTCTTGAGTTGCAGTAAAGGAGTGAAAGACCCTTTGGAAGTTCCAGAGTTTAGATGTGATTAGCCTCCAGACGCCTCAGCGGAAATGGCCTCATCTCGCCTGGAGGGGAGAACCTCCTGGATTTTCTCGAGTTGCGGCAGGTGCTCTCGACTTACGACTGGGACCTCAGGGACCCGCTCTGGTGGCCTCAGGAAAGGCCAGTCCCCATGCGAGATGCTCGGGGGCCTCTCGGGATTCCTCTCCCGTCGAAGCCGGGGCCTAAGACCTTGTGTGGAATCGGTGCCGGAACCTGAGGATTCCTCTCCAGTGCTGACATGGATCTTGGGGTACTTCTGGAGTCTCCCAGGGGAGTCAGTCCTCGTCTCGAGTGGGGGCATGCAAGTGCGCTTTCCTCCCGAGCTGTAGCAGCAGTGTCACGCTTCCTTCGCGTGGATCAAGGGATCTGGGGCTTTCCCTCGAGCTTTCCCATGAGGCTTTCCCACGAGGCTTTCCACGGGCTGTCCCACGTGCCACCGTGGTGTGAGTCGATCCTCGGCTTGAAAGTCGAGGCAGTGCAGGGAAAACAGGTTTCCCTGGAATGGACTGAGACATCTGGGGGACTCTGGGAATGTGGCACGACCCTGGAGTTCCTCTCGCTTTCCTGTGGAGAGCGCCTCCAATTGAGATGCGACGGGAACCGGGAATTCTTTCCCGACCACGCAGGGAAAGGATCCCTCCTCTCGAGCTAGGAGGCGGAAACGGGGCTCCTCTGGTTGTGGGCGGGACTCTCGTGCTTCCTCTCGAGTGGAGACGGGTATGTCGGGGAACTTCTTGAGTTGCAGCAAGGGTGTGAAGGACCCTTTGGAAGTTCCAGAGTTTAGGTGTGATTAGCCTCAGACGCCTCAGCGGAAATGGGCCTCATCTCGCCTGGAGGGGAGAACCTCCTGGATTTTCTCGAGTTGCGGCAGGTGCTCTCGACTTACGACGGGACCTCAGGGACCCGCTCTGGTGGCCTCAGGAAAGGCCAGTCCCCTGCGAGTTGCTCGGGCCTCTCGGGTTCTCTCCCGTCGATGCAGGGGCCTAAAACCTTGTGTGGAGTCGGTGCCGGAACCTGAGGATTCCTCTGCCAGTGCTGACATGGATCTTGGGGTACTTCTGGAGTCTCCCCAGGGGAGTCAGTCCTCGTCTCGAGTGGGGCATGCACTGTGCACTTTCCTACCGAGCTGTAGCAGCAGTTGTCGCGCTTCCTTCGTGTGGATCAAGGGATCTGTGGCTTTCCATCAAGGCTTTCCCACGAGGCTTTCCCACAGTGCTGTCGCCACGTGCCACCGTGGTGTGAGTCCAACCCGGCTAGAAGTCGAGGACAGTGCAGGGAAAACAGGTTTCCCTGGAATGGACTGAGACATCTGGGGGACTCTGGGAATGGTGGCACAACCCTGGAGTTCCTCTCAACATTCCTGTGGAGAGCGCCTCCTCTTGAGATGCGAAGGGAACGCGGGAATTCTTTCCCGACCGCAGGGAAAGGATCCTACTCTCGAGCTAGGAGGCGGAAACGGGTCTCTGCTGGATGTGGGCGGGAATCTCGTGCTTCCTCTCGAGTCGAGACCGGATTTGTCGAGGAACTTCTTGAGTTGCAGTAAAGGGAGTGAAAGACCCTTTGGAAGTTCCAGATGTTAGATGCGATTAGCCTCCAGACGCCTCAGCGGAAATGGGCCTCATCTCGCCTGGAGGGGAGAACCTCCTGGATTTTCTCGAGTTGCGGCAGGTGCTCTCGACTTACGACTGGGACCTCAGGGACCCGCTCTGGTGGCCTCAGGAAAGGCCAGTCCCCATGCGAGATGCTCGGGGGCCTCTCGGGATTCCTCTCCCGTCGAAGCCGGGGCCTAAGACCTTGTGTGGAATCGGTGCCGGAACTGAGGATTCCTCTCCAGTGCTGACATGGATCTTGGGGTACTTCTGGAGTCTCCGCAGGGGAGTCAGTCCTCGTCTCGAGTGGGGGCATGCAAGTGCGCTTTCCTCCCGAGCTGTAGCAGCAGTGTCACGCTTCCCTTCGCGTGGATCAAGGGATCAGGGGCTTTTCCCTCGAGGCTTTCCCATGAGGCTTTCCCACGAGGCTTTCCCACTGGGCTGTCCCACGTGCCACCGTGGTGTGAGTCGATCCTCGGCTTGAAAGTCGAGGCAGTGTAGGGAAAACAGGTTTCCCTGGAATGGACTGAGACATTCTGGCGGACTCTGGGAATGTGGCACGACCCTGGAGTTCGTCTCGCCTTTCCTGTGGAGAGCGCCTCCTATTGAGATGCGACGGGAAGGCCGGGAATTCTTTCCCGACCACGCAGGGAAAGGATCCCTACCTCTCGAGCTAGGAGGCGGAAACGGGGCTCCTGCTGGTTGTGGGCGGGACTCTCGTGCTTCCTCTCGAGTCGGAGATCGGGTATGTCGAGGAACTTCTTGAGTTGCAGTCAAAGGGTGTGAAGGACCCTTTGGAAGTTCCAGAGTTTAGGATGTCGATTAGCCTCAAGACGCCTCAGTGGAAATGGGCCTCATCTCGAATGGAGGGGAGAACCTCCTGGATTTTCTCGAGTTGCGGCAGGTGCTCTCGACTTACGACGGGGACATCAGGGACCCGCTCTGGTGGCCTCAGGAAAGGCCAGTCCCCATTGCGAGTTGCTCGGGGCCTCTCGGGATTCTGCTCCCGTCGATGCTGGGGCCTAAAACCTTGTGTGGAGTCAGTGCCGGAACCTGAGGATTCCTCTGCAGTGCTGACATGGATCTTGGGGTACTTCTGGAGTCTCCCCAGGGGAGTCAGTCCTCGTCTCGAGTGGGGACATGCACGTGCGCTTTCCTTCCGAGCTGTAGCAGCAGTGTCGCACTTCCCTTCGCGTGGATCAAGGAATCTGTGGCTTTCCCTCGAGGCTTTCCCATGAGGCTTTCCCACGAGGCTTTCCCACAGGGCTGTCCCACGTGCCACCTGTGGTGTGAGTCGATCCTCGGACTTGAAAGTCGAGGCAGTGCAGGGAAAACAGGTTTCCCTGGAATGGACTGAGACATCTGGGGGACTCTGGGAATGGTGGCACAGACCCTGGAGTTCCTCTCGCCTTTCCTGTGGAGAGCGCCTCCTCTTGAGATGCGACGGGAAGGCCGGGAATTCTTTCCCGACCACGCAGGGAAAGGATCCCTCCTCTCGAGCTAGGAGGCGGAAACGGGTCTCCTGCTGGATGTGGGCGGGAACTCTCGTGCTTCCTCTCGAGTCGGAGACCGGTTTGTCGAGGAACTTCTTGAGTTGCAGTAAAGGATGTGAAGGACCCTTTGGAAGTTCCAGAGTTTAGGATGTGATTAGCCTCCAAGACGCCTCAGTGGAAATGGGCCTCATCTCGCATGGAGGGGAGAACCTCCTGGATTTTCTCGAGTTGCGGCAGGTGCTCTCGACTTACGACGGGACATCAGGGACCCGCTCTGGTGGCCTCAGGAAAGGCCAGTCCCCATGCGAGTTGCTCGGGGACCTCTCGGGATTTCCTGCTCCCGTCGATGCTGGGGCCTAAGACCTTGTGTGGAGTCGGTGCCGGAACCTGAGGATTCCTCTGCCAGTGCTGACATGGATCCTTGGGGTACTTCTGGAGTCTCCCCAGGGGAGTCAGTCCTCGTCTCGAGTGGGGGACATGCACGTGCCTTTCCTTCCGAGCTGTAGCAGCAGTGTCGCGCTTCCCTTCGCGTGGATCAAGGAATCTGTGGCTTTCCCTCGAGGCTTTCCCACGAGGCTTTCCCACGAGGCTTTCCCACAGGGCTGTCCCACGTGCCACCTGTGGTGTAGAGTCGATCCTCGGATTGAAAGTCGAGGCAGTGCAGGGAAAACAGGTTTCCCTGGAATGGACTGAGACATCTGGGGGACTCTGGGAATGGTGGCACAACCCTGGAGTTCCTCTCGCCTTTCCTGTGGAGAGCGCCTCCTCTTGAAATGCGACAGGAATGCTGGGAATTCTTTCCCGACCACGCAGGGAAAGGATCCTACTCTCGAGCTAGTAGGCGGAAACGGGTCTCTGCTGGATGTGGCGGGAATCTCGTGCTTCCTCTCGAGCGGAGACCGGTTTGTCGAGGAACTTCTTGAGTTGCAGTAAAGGAGTGAATGACCTTTGGAAGTTCCAGATGTTAGATGTGATTAGCCTCCAGACGCCTCAGTGGAAATGGGCCTCATCTCGCCTGGAGGGGAGAACCTTCTGGATTTTCTCGAGTTGCGGCAGGTGCTCTCGAACGACTGACTCCGGGAGCTCAGGTAGCCCCAAGATCCATGTCAGCATGGAGAGGAATCCTCAGGTTCCGGCACCGATTCCACACAAGTCTTAGGCCCGGCTTCGACGGGAGAGGAATCCCGAGAGGCCCCGAGCATCTCGCATGGGGACTGGCCTTTCCTGAGGCCACCAGAGCGGGTCCCTGAGGTCCCAGTCGTAAGTCGAGAGCACCTGCCGCAACTCGAGAAAATCCAGAAGGTTCTCCCCTCCAGGCGAGATGAGGCCCATTTCCACTGAGGCGTCTGGAGGCTAATCACATCTAACATCTGGAACTTCCAAAGGGTCATTCACTCCTTTACTGCAACTCAAGAAGTTCCTCGACAAACCGGTCTCCGCTCGAGAGGAAGCACGAGATTCCCGCCCACATCCAGCAGAGACCCGTTTCCGCCTACTAGCTCGAGAGTAGGGATCCTTTCCCTGCGTGGTCGGGAAAGAATTCCCAGCATTCCTGTCGCATTTCAAGAGGAGGCGCTCTCCACAGGAAAGGCGAGAGGAACTCCAGGGTTGTGCCACCATTCCCAGAGTCCCCCAGCATGTCTCAGTCCATTCCAGGGAAACCTGTTTTCCCTGCACTGCTCGACTTTCAATCCAAGGATCGACTCTCACCACAGTGGCACGTGGGACAGCCCTGTGGGAAAGCCTCGTGGGAAAGCCTCGTGGGAAAGCCTCGAGGGAAAGCCACAGATTCCTTGATCCACGCGAAGGGAAGTGCGACACTGCTGCTACAGCTCGGAAGGAAAGGGCACGTGCATGTCCCCACTCGAGACGAGGACTGACTCCCCTGGGGAGACTCCAGAAGTACCCCAAGGACCATGTCAGCACTGCAGAGGAATCCTCAGGTTCCGGCACTGACTCCACACAAGGTTTTAGGCCCCAGCATCGACGGGAGCAGAAACCCGAGAGGTCCCCGAGCAACTCGCAAGGGGACTGGCCTTTCCTGAGGCCACCAGAGCGGGTCCCTGATGTCCCCGTCGTAAGTCGAGAGCACCTGCCGCAACTCGAGAAAATCCAGGAGGTTCTCCCCTCCATTCGAGATGAGGCCCATTTCCACTGAGGCGTCTTGAGGCTAATCACACCTAAACTCTGGAACTTCCAAAGGGTCCTTCACACCCTTGATGCAACTCAAGAAGTTCCCCGACATACCCGACTCCACTCGAGAGGAAGCACGAGAGTCCCGCCCACAACCAGAGGAGCCCCGTTTCCGCCTCCTAGCTCGAGAGGAGGGATCCTTTCCCTGCGTGGTCGGGAAAGAATTCCCGGCCTTCCCGTCGCATCTCAATTGGAGGCGCTCTCCACAGGAAAGGCGAGAGGAACTCCAGGGTCGTGCCACATTCCCAGAGTCCCCCAGATGTCTCAGTCCATTCCAGGGAAACCTGTTTTCCCTACACTGCCTCGACTTTCAAGCCGAGGATCGACTCACACCACGGTGGCACGTGGGACAGCCCAGTGGGAAAGCCTCGTGGGAAAGCCTCATGGGAAAGCCTCGAGGGAAAGCCCCTGATCCCTTGATCCACGCGAAGGGAAGCGTGACACTGCTGCTACAGCTCGGGAGGAAAGCGCACTTGCATGCCCCCACTCGAGACGAGGACTGACTCCCCTGGGGAGACTCCAGAAGTACCCCAAGATCCATGTCAGCACTGGAGAGGAATCCTCAGGTTCCGGCACCGATTCCACACAAGGTCTTAGGCCCCGGCTTCGACGGGAGAGGAATCCCGAGAGGCCCCCGAGCATCTCGCATGGGGACTGGCCTTTCCTGAGGCCACCAGAGCGGGTCCCTGAGGTCCCAGTCGTAAGTCGAGAGCACCTGCCGCAACTCGAGAAAATCCAGGAGGTTCTCCCCTCCAGGCGAGATGAGGCCCATTTCCGCTGAGGCGTCTGGAGGCTAATCGCATCTAACATCTGGAACTTCCAAAGGGTCTTTCACTCCTTTACTGCAACTCAAGAAGTTCCTCGACAAATCGGTCTCGACTCGAGAGGAAGCACGAGATTCCCGCCCACATCCAGCAGAGACCCGTTTCCGCCTCCTAGCTCGAGAGTAGGGATCCTTTCCCTGCGTGGTCGGGAAAGAATTCCCGGCGTTCCGCTCGCATCTCAAGAGGAGGCGCTCTCCACAGGAATGTGAGAGGAACTCCAGTGGTTGTGCCACCATTCCCAGAGTCCCCAGATGTCTCAGTCCATTCCAGGGAAACCTGTTTTCCCTGCACTGCCTCGACTTTCTAGCCGGGGTTGGACTCACACCACGGTGGCACGTGGGACAGCACTGTGGAAAGCCTCGTGGGAAAGCCTTGATGGAAAGCCACAGATCCCTTGATCCACACGAAGGGAAGCGCGACACTGCTGCTACAGCTCGGTAGGAAAGCACGTGCATGCCCCCACTCGAGACGAGGACTGACTCCCCTGGGGAGACTCCAGAAGTACCCCAAGATCCATGTCAGCACTGGAGGAATCCTCAGGTTCCGGCACGACTCCACACAAGGTCTTAGGCCCCGCATCGACGGGAGAGAAATCCCGAGAGGCCCGAGCAACTCGCATGGGGACTGGCCTTTCCTGAGGCCACCAGAGCGGGTCCCTGAGGTCCCGTCGTAAGTCGAGAGCACCTGCCCGCAACTCGAGAAAATCCAGGAGGTTCTCCCCCAGGCGAGATGAGGCCCATTTCCACTGAGGCGTCTGAGGCTAATCACACCTAAACTCTGGAACTTCCAAAGGGTCCTTCACACCTTGCTGCAACTCAAGAAGTTCCCGACATACCCGACTCCACGAGAGGAAGCACGAGAGTCCCGCCCACATCCAGAGGAGCCCCGTTTCCGCCTCTAGCTCGAGAGGAGGGATCCTTTCCCTGCGTGGTCGGGAAAGAATTCCCGGCGTTCCGTCGCATCTCAAGGAGGCGCTCTCCACAGGAAAGGCGAG
>NW_017195506.1:0-8895 GCF_001704415.2 Capra hircus
TTGATCCTGTTCCTCTGAATCTTGAAGCTGGAATTCTCAGTTCATGTACCGTTGAAACCTCACTTGGCGAATTTTGAGCATTATTTTACCAGCATGTGCAGATGACACCACCCTTATGCAGAAAGTGAAAAGGAACTAAAGAGCCTTTTGATGAAAGTGAAAGTGGAGATGAAAAAGTTGGTTAAAGCTCAACATTCAGAAAACGAAGATCATGGCATGTGGTCCCATCACTTCATGGGAAATAGATAGGGAAACAGTGGAAAGAGTGTCAGACTTTCTTTTTTTGAGCTCCAAAGTCACTGCAGATGGTGATTGCAGTCATGAAATTAAAAGATGCTTACTCCTTGGAAGAAAAATTATGACCAACCTAGACAGCATATTCAAAAGAAGAGACGTTACTTTGCCAACATAGGTCGGTCTAGTCAAGGCTATGGTTTTTCCAGTGGTCATGGGTGGATGTGAATGTTGGACTGTCAAGAAAACTGAGCCCCGAAGAATTGATGCTTTTGACCTGTGGTGTTGGAGAAGAGTCTTGAGAGTCCTTTGGACTGCAAAGAGATCCAACCAGTCCATTGTAAAGGAGATCGGTCCTGGGTGTTCTTTGGAAGGAGTGATGCTAAAGCTGAAACTCCAGTACTTTGGCCATCTCATGCAAAGTGTTGACTCATTGGAAATGACTCTGATGCAGGAGGAGAAAGGACGACAGAGGATGAGATGGCTGGATGGCATCACCGACTTGACGGACATGAGTTTAGGTGGACTCCGGGAGTTGGTGATGGACAGGAGGCTTGGCGTGTGGCAATTCACGGGGTAGCAAAGAGTCAGACACGACTGAACCACTGAACTGAATAAATAAGCCAGGAAATACTAAGCAAAATTTGTAGTTATTAAGTTCATATGACCAAAGTTATACTTCAACCAAAGGACTGCATGACCCTTTAATTAAAAATTATAATCTCCTCTGAATGCTTGATGGCTAAATCAAACAAACCATAAGAAAAATTAAACTACATCTAAGAAGTTTTGAATTCATCCTTGTGTTTCTGAGTAGATAGAGAAGTGGGCTTCAATTTTAAGTAAGGTAAGCACTTCTGACCTCAAGCAATAACAGAGCAATAAGGCAAAGCACCATTGGAAACTAAAAACATGGGCAACGATCTTTGTGTTCATTGCTGGAAAGGTGCATCCTGTTATTTCTTCCTTTTCAGCATAGCAATTTTCTTTTGGATTCCAGGAAAGAGTACTGGAGTCGGTTTCCATTGCCTTCTCTGACAAAGTCGAGGGAGATATAGATATTTTTTTACTTGTAACTTGTGGTTCCCTTACGAGTCCTATTCATTTGATTAATGGTTCCAACCATGTTAACATTTCTTAGGTTTATCCATGCAGGATATTTTCTCTAAGAGGACGACTTTAAAGGCTACTCTTATGTTTGAGTGTGAAAAATGTTTTCTGAATGTTTTTCAGATAATGCTGTTGCAGAAACAAACACGCTGTATTAGATTCAAGTGAACACACCCCCCAGCACACACAACTGCTCCCTGTGGCCTCTCCCCTTCCGCTGACACTCATACGTGTGTGTGTGTCTGTATGTGTGGCCCTCAAATCTACTAAATGAGCAGTGACTTTATATTGTGGCAAAAGCAACACTGTAGAATTAGACACATCTTGTGATTGAAGCCAACATGGCAACATAATTGATTTCATGATTGTGACTGGTTACTTGACTTTATTTGAGCACCCGTTTTTCCTTTGAATGGGAATAATAACTCTTATAGAGTTACTACTGAGGACAGGAGGAGAAGGGGGTGACAGAGATGAGATGGATGGATGGCACCACCTACTCAATAGACATGAGTTTGAACAAACTCCAGGAGAGGGTGAAGGACTGGGAAGCCTGGTGGGCTGCTGTCCATGGGGTTGCAAAGAGTCAGACATGACTTACTGACTGAACAGCAACAACAAGGAACAACACAGTTACTAAGAAAATAAACAAGCCTCACCCTGCCTGAAATGCCCTTTCCCCTGGCCATCCCACAGTGGTTTTTTCCTGTCATTATGCCCCTGATTGAGAAAGCCTGGCTGTGACTTCTGAGCCCAAAATGGCCACCCAAGGACTTTGTTATATCTTGATTCATAGCATATGTTACGATGTTTTACTGATATCAATTTAACAATACCTGATTCCTTCTAACGAAGATTAGGCGAGAGTGCCAGGCTGCGACGCGCAGGAGTAGGGGAGAGGAGCTATCCCATGTGGAGTTCAGGGTGGCGGCCAGAAGGAGCTACACCACGCCCAAGGTCAGGGGCAGCCCTGAGAGGAGCAACCCACGTCCAAAGAGCAGTGGCTGCACAGGCGCAGGAGGGCGAGAGGAGCTACTCCACATTCAACGTCAGGAGGGGCTGCTGTGAGGAGATATCACTCATCCAAGGTAAGGAGCAGCAGCTGTGCTTTGCTGTAGCAACCCTGAAGAGATACCCCACGTCCAAGGTAAGAGAAACCCAAGTAAGACGGTAGATATTGCAAGAGGCATCAGAGAGCAGACGCTCAAAGCCTAATCACAGAAAACTAGTCAATCTAATCACACGGACCACAGCCTTGTCTAATTCAATGAAACTAAGCCATGGTGTGTGGGGCCACCCACGGGCGGGTCATGGTGGAGCGGTCTGACAGAATGTGGTCCACTGGAGAAGGGAATGGCAAACCACTTCAGAATTCTTGCCCTGAGAACCCCATGAACAGTATGAAAAGGCAAAATGAGAGGATACCAAAAGAGGAACTCCCCAGGTGGGTAGGTGCCCAATATGCTACTGGAGATCAATGGAGAAATAACTCCGGAAAGAACGAAGAGATGGAGCCAAAGCCAAAACAATACCAGTGGTGGATGTGACTGGTGATAGAAGCGAGGTCTGATGCTATACGGAGCAATATTGCATAGGAACCTGGAATGTTAGGTCCATGAATCAAGGCAAATTGGAAGTAGTCAAACAGGAGATGGCAAGAGTGAACGTCAACATTCTAGGAATCAGCAAACTAAGATGGACTGGAACGGGTGAATTTAACTCAGATGACCATTATATGTACTACTGTGGACAGGAATCCCTTAGAAGAAATGGAGTAGCCATCATAGTCAACAAAAGAGTCTGAAATGCAGTACTTGGATGCAATCTCAAAAATGACAGAATGATCTCTGTTCATTTTCAAGGCAAGCCATTCAATATCACAGGAATCCAAGTCTAGGCCCCAACCAGTAATGCTGAAGAAGCTGAAGTGGAATGGTTCTATGAAGACCTACAAGACCTTTGAAACCTAACACCCAAAAAAGATGTCCTTTTCATCATAGGGGACTGGAATGCCAAAGTAGGAAGTCAAGAAACGACTTAGGTCACAGGCAAATTTGGCCTTGGAATACAGAATGAAGCAGGGCAAAGGCTAATAGAGTTTTGCGAAGAGAACGCACTGGTCATAGCAAACACCCTCTTCCAAAAACACAAGAGAAGACTATACACATGGAATCACCAGATCGTCAACACCGAAATCCGATTGATTATATTCTTTGCAGCCAAAGACGGAGAAGCTCTATACAGTCGGCAAAAACAAGACCGGGAGCTGACGGTGGCTCAGATCATGGACAACTCATTGCCAAATTCAGACTTAAATTGAAGAAAGTAGGGAAAACCACTAGACCATTCAGGTATGACCTAAATCAAATCCCTTATGATTATACAGTGGAAGTGAGAAATAGATTTAAGGGACTAGATCTGATAGAGTGCCTGATGAACTATGGATGGAGGTTCATGACATTGTACAGGAGACAGGGATAAGACCATCCCCGAAGAAAAGAAATGCAAAAAAGCAAAATGGCTGTCTGGGGAGGCCTTACAAATAGCTGTGAAAAGAAGAGAAGTGAAAAGCAAAGGAGAAAAGGAAAGATATAAGCATCTGAATGCAGAGTTCCAAAGAAGAGCAAGAAGCGATAAGAAACCCTTCCTCAGCAATCAATGCAAAGAAATAGAGGAAAACAACAGAATGGGAAAGACTAGAGATCTCTTCAAGAAAATTAGAGATACCAAGGGAACATTTCATGCAAAGATGGGCTCGATAAAGGACAGAAATGCTATGGACCTAACAGAGATCAGCCCTGGGACTTCTTTGGAAGAAATGATGCTAAAGCTGAAACTCCAGTACTTTGTCACCTTATGCGAAGAGCTGACTCATTGGAAAAGACTCTGCTGCTGGGAGGGATTGGGGGCAGGAGGAGAAGGGGATGAAGGATGAATGGCTGGATGGCATCACGGACTCGATGGACGTGAGTCTGAGTGAACTGGAGATGGTGATGAACAGGGAGGCCTGGCCTGCTGCGATTCATGGGGTCGCAAAGAGTCGGACACGACTGAGTGAAGGAATTGAACTGAACTGAATGAAACTAACAGAAGCAGAAGATATTAAGAAGAGGTGGCAAGAATACACAGAAGAACTGTACAAAAAAAGGTCTTCACGACCCAGGTAATCACAATGGTGTGATCACTCACCTAGAGCCAGACATCCTGGAATGTGAAGTCAAGTGGGCCTCAGGAAGCATCACTATGAAGAAAGCTAGTGGAGGTTTGGAATTCCAGTTGAGCTGTTTCAAATCCTGAAAGATGATGCTGTGAAAGTGCTGCACTCAATATGCCAGCAAATTTGGAAACTCAGCAGTGGCCACAGGACTGGAAAAGGTCAGTTTTCATTCCAATCCCAAAGAAAGGCACCAAAGAATGCTCAAACTACCGCACATTGCACTCATCTCACACTAGTAAAGTAATGCTCAAAATTCTCCAAGCCAGGCTTCAGCAATATGTGAACCGTGCAGTCCAGATGTTCAAGCTGGTTTTAGAAAAGGCAGAGGAACCAGAGATCAAATTGCCAATATCGGCTGGATCATGGAAAAAGAAGAGAGTTTCAGTAAAACATCTATTTCTGCTTGATTGACTATGCCAAAGCCTTTGACTGTGTGGATCACAATAAACTGTGGAAATTCTGAAAGAGACGGGAATACCATGACCTGACCTGCCTCTTGAAAAACATGTATGCAGGTCAGGAAGCAACAGTTAGAACTTGACATGGAACAACATTTTGAGTCCAAGGCTGTTTGGCAATTTGATCTCTGGTTCTCTGCCTTTTCTAAAACCAGCTTGAACATCTGGAAGTTCACATTAGTATTGCTGAAGCCTGGCTTGGAGAATTTTGAGCATTACTTTACTGCATGTGAGATGAGTGCAATTGTGCGGTAGTTTGAGCATTCTTTGGCATTGCCTTTCTTTGGGATTGGAATGAAAACTGACCTTTTCCAGTCCTGTGGCCACTGCTGAGTTTCCAAATTTGCTGGCATATTTGAGTGCAGCACTTTCACAGCATCATCTTTCAGGATTTGAAATAGCTCAACTGGAATTCCTCACCTCCACTAGCTTGTTCATAGTGATGCTTCCTGAGGCCCACTTACTTCACATTCCAGATGTCTGCTCTAGAGTGAGTGATCACACATGTGATTATCAGGAGTGAGAGTTAGACAGGATATTCATTTTGAGTTCACTCAGGTCGAGTCCGTGATAGTGCTTATTGTCTTTTCCTCGCTCTTATGTGTATTCTTTATTTCTTAGTCTGATCTCTGTTTCCATACCATTCTGTCCTTTATAGAGCCCATCTTGCATGAAATATCTCTAATTTTCTTGAAGAGATCTCTAGATCTTTCCCATTCTGTTGTTTTCCTCTATTTCTTTGCATTGATCGCTGAGGAAGGTTTCTTATCTCTTCTTGCTATTCTTTGGAACTCTGCATTCAGATGCTTATATCTTTCCTTTTCTCCTTTGCTTTTCACTTCTCTTCTTTTCACAGCTATTTGTAAGGCCTCCCAGACAGCCATTTTGCTTTTTTTGCATTTCTTTTCTTCGGGGATGGTCTTATCCCTGTCTCCTGTACAATGTCATGAACCTCCATCCATAGTTCATCAGGCACTCTATCAGATCTAGTCCCTTAAATCTATTTCTCACTTCCACTGTATAATCATAAGGGATTTGATTTAGGTCATACCTGAATGGTCTAGTGGTTTTCCCTACTTTCTTCAATTTAAGTCTGAATTTGGCAATGAGTTGTCCATGATCTGAGCCACCGTCAGCTCCCGGTCTTGTTTTTGCCGACTGTATAGAGCTTCTCCGTCTTTGGCTGCAAAGAATATAATCAATCGGATTTCGGTGTTGACGATCTGGTGATTCCATGTGTATAGTCTTCTCTTGTGTTTTTGGAAGAGTGTTTGCTATGACCAGTGCGTTCTCTTCGCAAAACTCTGTTAGCCTTTGCCCTGCTTCATTCTGTATTCCAAGGCCAAATTTGCCTGTGACCTAAGTGTTTCTTGACTTCCTACTTTTGCATTCCAGTCCCCTATGATGAAAAGGACATCTTTTTGGGTGTTAGGTTTCAAAGGTCTTGTAGGTCTTCATAGAACCATTCACTTCAGCTTCTTCAGCATTACTGGTTGGGGCCTAGACTTGGATTCCTGTGATATTGAATGGCTTGCCTTGAAAATGAACAGAGATCATTCTGTCATTTTTGAGATTGCATCCAAGTACTGCATTTCAGACTCTTTTGTTGACTATGATGGCTACTCCATTTCTTCTAAGGGATTCCTGTCCACAGTAGTACATATAATGGTCATCTGAGTTAAATTCACCCGTTCCAGTCCATCTTAGTTTGCTGATTCCTAGAATGTTGACGTTCACTCTTGCCATCTCCTGTTTGACTACTTCCAATTTGCCTTGATTCATGGACCTAACATTCCAGGTTCCTATGCAATATTGCTCCGTATAGCATCAGACCTCGCTTCTATCACCAGTCACATCCACCACTGGGTATTGTTTTGGCTTTGGCTCCATCTCTTCGTTCTTTCCGGAGTTATTTCTCCATTGATCTCCAGTAGCATATTGGGCACCTACCCACCTGGGGAGTTCCTCTTTTTGGTATCCTCTCATTTTGCCTTTTCATACTGTTCATTGGGTTCTCAGGGCAAGAATTCTGAAGTGGTTTGCCATTCCCTTCTCCAGTGGACCACATTCTGTCAGACCGCTCCACCATGACCCGCCCGTCCTGGTGGCCCCACACACCATGGCTTAGTTTCATTGAATTAGACAAGGCTGTGGTCCGTGTGATTAGATTGACTAGTTTTCTGTGATTAGGCTTTGTGCGTCTGCTCTCTGATGCTCTCTTGCAATATCTACCGTCTTACTTGGGTTTCTCTTACCTTGGACGTGGGGTATCTCTTCAGGGTTGCTACAGCAAAGCACAGCTGCTGCTCCTTACCTTGGATGAGTGATATCTCCTCACAGCAGCCCCTCCTGACGTTGAATGTGGAGTAGCTCCTCTCGGCCCTCTGCGCCTGTGGCAGCCACTGCTCTTTGGACGTGGGTTGCTCCTCTCAGGGGCTGCCCCTGACCTTGGGCGTGGTGTAGCTCCTTCTGGCCGCCACCCCTGAACTCCAACATGGGATAGCTCCTCTCCCCTACTCCTGCGCGGTCGCAGCCTGGCACTCTCGGCCTAATCTTCGTTAGAAGGAATCAGGTATTGTTAAATTGATTCAGTAAAACATCGTAACATATGCTATGAATCAAGATATAACAAAGTCCTTGGGTGGCCATTTTGGGCTCAGAAGTCACAGCCAGGCTTTCTCAATCAGGGGCATAATGACAGGAAAAAACCACTGTGGGATGGCCAGGGGAAAGGCATTTCAGGCAGGGTGAGGCTTGTTTATTTTCTTAGTAACTGTGTTGTTCCTTGTTGTTGCTGTTCAGTCAGTAAGTCATGTCTGACTCTTTGCAACCCATGGACAGCAGCCACCAGGCTTCCCAGTCCTTCACCTCTCCTGGAGTTTGTTCAAACTCATGTCTATTGAGTAGGTGGTGCCATCCATCATCTCATCCTCTGTCACCCCCTTCTCCTCCTGTCCTCAGTAGTAACTCTATAAGAGTTATTATTCCCATTCAAAGGAAAACGGGTGCTCAAATAAAGTCAAGTAACCAGTCACAATCATGAAATCAATTATGTTGCCATGTTGGCTTCAATCACAAGATGTCTAATTCTACAGTGTTGCTTTTGCCACAATATAAAGTCACTGCTCATTTAGTAGATTTGAGGGCCACACATACAGACACACACAACACATATAGAGTGTCAACGGAAGGGGAGAGGCCACAGGGATGCAGTTGTGTGTGCTTGGGGGGTGTGTTCACTTGAATCTAATACAGCGTGTTTGTTTCTGCAACAGCATTATCTGAAAAACATTCAGAAAACATTTTTCACACTCAAACATAAGAGTAGCCTTTAAAGTCGTCCTCTTAGAGAAAATATCCCTGCATGGATAAACCTAAGAAATGTTAACATGGTTGGAACCATTAATCAAATGAATAGGACTCGTAAGGGAACCACAAACAAGTAAAAAAATATCTATATCTCCCTCGACTTTGTCAGAGAAGGCAATGGAAACCGACTCCAGTACTTCTTCCTGGAATCCAAAAGAAAATTGCTATGCTGAAAAGGAAGAAATAACAGGATGCACCTTTCCAGCAATGAACACAAGATCGTTGCCCATGTTTTTAGTTTCCAATGGTGCTTTGCCTTATTGCTCTGTTATTGCTTGAGGTCAGAAGTGCTTACCTTACTTAAAATTGAAGCCCACTTCTCTATCTACTCAGAAACACAAGAATGAATTCAAAACTTCTTAGATGTAGTTTAATTTTTCTTATTTTGTTTGATTTAGCATCAAGCATTCAGAGGAGATTGTAATTTTAATTAAAGGGTCATGCAGTCCTTTGGTTGAAGTATAACTTTGGTCATTATGAACTTAATAACTACAAATTTGCTTAGTA
>NW_017195507.1:0-8895 GCF_001704415.2 Capra hircus
AAGCGTGACCATGCTGCTACAGCTCGAAGGAAAAGCGCTCGTGCATGCCCCCATCGACACGAGGACTGACTCCCCTGGGGACTCCAGAAATACCCAAGATCCATGTCAGCACTGGAGAGGAATCCTCAGGTTCCGGCACCGACTCCACACAAAGTCTTAGGCTCCGGCATCGACGGGAGAGGAATCCCAAGAGGCCCCAAGCAACTCGCAATGGGGACTGGCCTTTCCTGAGGCCACCAGAGCGGGTCCTGAGGTCCCGTCGAAAGTCGAGAGCACCTGCCAAACTCGAGAAAATCCAGGAGGTTCTCCCCTCCAGGCGAGATGAGCCCATTTCCGCTGAGGCGTCTCGAGGCTAATCACACCTAACCTCTGGAACTACAAAGGGTCCTTCACACCCTTGTGCAACTCAGAAGTTCCCGGACATACCCGTCTCCACTCGAAAGGAAGCACGCGAGTCCCGCCCACATCCAGATAGCTCCGTTTCCGCCTCCTAGCTCGAGAGGAGGAATCCTTTCCCGGCGTGGTCGGGAAAGAATTCCCGGCGTTCCCTCGCATCTCAAGAGGAGGCGCTCTCCACAAGAAAGGCGAGAGGAACTCCAGGGTCGTGCCACCATTCCCAGAGTCCCCAGATGTCTCAGACTATTCCAGGGACACCTGGTTTCCCTGCACTGTTTCGACTTTCAAGCCGAGGATCGACTCACACCACGGTGGCACGTGGGACAGCCCTGTTGGAAAGCCTCGTAGGAAAGCTTCGTGAAAAAGCCTCGAACGAAAGCCACAGATCACTTGATCCACGCGAAGGGAAGCGTGACACTGCTGCTACAGCTCGAGAGGAAAGCGCATCTGCAGGCCCCCACTCGAGACGAGGACTGACACCCCTGGGGAGACTCCAGAAGTACCACAAGATCCATGTCGGGACTGGAGAGGAATCCTCAGGTTTCGGCAACGACTCCACACAAGCTCTTAGGCCCAAGCATCAACAGGAGAGGAATCCCGAGAGGCCCCAAGCAACTCGCATGGGGACTGGCCTTTCCTGAGGACACCAGAGCGGGTCCCTGGGGTCCCCATCGTAAGTGGTGACCACCTGCCGCAACTGGGGAAAATCCAGGAGGTTCTCCCCTCCAGGAGAGATGAGGCTCATTTGCGCTGAGGCGTCTCGGGGTTAATCACACCTAGCCTCTGGAACTTCCGAAGGGTCCCTGACACCCTTGCTGCAACTCAAGAAGTTCCCCGACATACCCGTCTCCACTCGAGAGGAAGCACGAGAGTCCCGCCCACATACAGAGGAGTCCCGTTTCTGCCTCGCAGCTCGAGAGGAGGGATATTTTCCCTTCGTGGTCGGGAAAGAATTCCCGGCGTTCCCGTCGCATCTCAAGAGGAGGGGCTCTCCACAGGAAAGGCGAGAGGAACTCCAGGGTAGTGCCACCATTCCCAGAGTCCCCCAGATGTCTCAGTCCATTCCAGGGAAACATGTTTTCCCCTGCATTGCCTCGACTTTCAGCCCAGGATCAACTCATACCACGGTGCGCGTAGGACAGCCTTTGGGAAAGCCTGGTGGGAAGCCTGGTGGGAAAGCCTCATGGGAAAGCCTCGAGGGAAAGCCACAGAATGCTTTGATCCACGCGAAGGGAAGCGTGACACTGCAGCTAAGGCTCGGAACAAAAGCCCACGTGCCTGCCCCCACTCGAGACGAGGACTGACTCCCCTGGGGAGACTCGAGAAGTACCCCAAGATCCATGTCAGCACTGGAGAGGAATCCTCAGGTTCCGGCACTGGAGAGGAATCCTCAGGTTCCGGCACTGACTCCACACAAGGTCTTAGGCCCCAGCATCGACGGGAGAGGAATCCCGAGAGGCCCCCGAGCAACTTGCATGGGGACTGGCCTTTCCTGAGGCCACGAGAGCGGGTCGCTGAGGTCCCCGTCGTAAGTCGAGAGCACCTGCCGCAACTCGAGAAAATCCAGGAGGTACACCCCCTCCAGGCAGATTAGGCCCATTTCCGCTGGAGGCTTCTCGAGGCTAATAACACCTAACATCTGGAACTTCCAAAGGGTCCTTCACACCCTTGCTGCAACTCAAGAAGTTCCCCAACATACCCGTCTCCACTCCGAGAGGAAGCACGAGAGTCTCGCCCACATGCAGAGGTGCCCCGTTTCCGCCTCCTAGCTCGAGAGGAGGTATCGTTGCCCTGCGTGGTCGGGAAAGAATTCCCGGCGTTGCCATCGCATCTCAAGAGGAGGCGCACTCCACAGGAAAGGCGAGAGGAACTCCAGGGTAGTGCCACCATTCCAGAGTCCCCAGATGTCTCAGTCCATTCCAGGGAAACCTGTTTTCCCTGCACTGCCTCGGCTTTCACACTGAGTATCGACTCACACCACGGTGGCACGTGGGACAGCCCTGTGGGAAAGCCTCGTTTGAAAGCCTCGTGGGAAAGCCTCGATGGAAAGCCACAGATCCCTTGATCCACGCGAAGGGAAGCGTGACACTACTGCTAAATCTCGGAAAGAAATCCACGTGCATGCCCCACTCGAGACGAGGACTGACTCCACTGAGGAGAGTCCAGAAGTTCCCCAAGATCCATTTCAGCACTGGAGAGGAATCCTCAGGTTCCGGAACCGATTCCACACAAGATCTTAGGCCGCGGTATCGACGGGAGAGGAATCCCGGGAGGCCCCCGAGCATCTCGCATGGGGACTGGCCTATCCTGAGGCCACCAGAGCGGTTCCCTGAGGTCCCCATCGTAAGTCGAGAGCGCCTGCCGCAACTCGAGAAAATCCAGGAGGTTCTCCCTTCCAGGCGAGATGAGGCCCTTTTCCGCTGAGGCTTCTCGAGGCTAATCACACCTAACCTCTGGATCTTCCAAAGGGTCCTTCACACCCTTGCTGCAACTCAAGAAGTTCCCCGACATACCCGTCTCCACTCGAGAGGAAGCACGAGAGTTCCACCCACATCCACAGGAGCCCCGTTTCCGACTCCTGGCTCGAAAGGAGGATCCTTTCCCTGCTTGGTGGGGAAAGAATTGGCCCGCGTTCCCGGTCCCATCTCAAGAGGAGGCGCTCTCCACAGGAAAGGCGAGAGGAACACCAGGGTCGTGCCACCATTCCCAGAGTCCCCCAGATGTCTCAGTCCATTCCACGGAAACCTGTTTTCCCTGCACTGCCTCGACTTTCAAGCCGAGGATCGACTCACATCACGGTGGCACGTGGGACAGCCCTGTGGGAAAGCCTCGTGGGAACGCCTGGTGGGAAAGCCTCGAGGGAAAGCCACAGATCCCTTGATTCACGAGAAGGGAAGACTGACACTGCTGCTACAGCTCGGGAGGAATACGCACTGTGCATGCCCCACTCGAGCGAGGACTGACTCCCCTCTAGAGACTCCAGAAGTACCCCAAGATCCATGTCAGCACTGGAGATGAATACTCAGGTTCCGGCACCTGTCTCCACACAAGGACTTAGGCCCCAGCATCTACGGTGAGGAATCCCGAGTGGCCCCCGAGCAACTCGCATGGGGACTGGCCTTTCCTGAGGCCACCAGAGCGGGTCCCTGAGGTACCTGACGTAAGTGGAGAGCACCTGCCGCAACTCGAGAAAATCCAGGAGGTTCTCCCCTTCAGGCGAGATGAGGCCCATTTCCGCTGAGGCGTCTCGAGGCTAATCACATCTAACCTCTGGAACTTCGAAAGGGTCCTTCACACCCTTGTTGCAACTCAAGAAGTTCCCCGACATACCCGTTTCCACTCGAGAGGAAGCACGAGAGTCCCGCCCACATCCAGAGGAGCCCCGTTTCCGCCTCCTAGCTCGAGAGGAGGGATCCTTTCCCTGCGTGGTCGGGAAAGAATTTCCGGCGTTCCCGTCGCATCTCAAGAGGAGGCGCTCTCCACAGGAAAGGCGAGAGTAACTCCAGGGTCGTGCCACATTCCCAGAGTCCCCCAGATGTCTCAGTCCATTCCAGGGAAACCTGTTTTCCCTGCACTGCCTCGACTTTCAAGCCGAGGATCGACTCACACTCCGGTGGAACGTGGGACAGCCCTGTGGTTAAGACTCGTGGGAAAGCCTCCTGGGAAAGCCTCGAGGGAAAGCCACAGATCCCTTGATCCACACGAAGGGATGCGTGACACTGCTGCTGCTGCTCGGGAGCAAAGCGCACGTGCATGCCCCCACTCGAGACGAGGACTTACTCCCCTGGGGAGACTCCAGATATACCCCAAGATCCATGTCAGCACTGGGGAGGAATCCTCAGGTTCCGGCACCGACTTCACACAAGATCTTAGGCTCCGTCATCGACGTAGAGGAATCCCGAGAGGCCCCCGAGCAACTCGCATGGGGAATGGCCTTTCCTGAGGCCACCAGAGCGGGTCCCTGAGGTCCCCGTCGTACGTCAAGAGCACGTGCCGCCAACTCGAGGAAATCCAGGAGGTTCTCCCCTCCAGGCGAGACGAGGCCCATTTCCCCTGAGGCGTATCGAGGCTAATCACACCTAACCTCTGGAACTTCCAAAGGGTCCTTCACTCCCTTGCTGCAACTCAAGAAGTTCCCCAACATACCCGTCTCCACTCGAGAGGAAGCACGAGAGTCCCGCCCTAATCCAGAGGAGCCCCCGTTTCCGCCTCATAGCTCGAGAGGAAGGATACGCACCCTGCGTGGTCGGAAAAGAATTCCCGGCGTTCCCGTCGCATGTCAAGTGGATGCGCTCTCCACAAGAAAGGCGAGAGGAACTCCAGGGTCGTGTCACCATTCCCAGAGACCCCAGATGTCTCAGTCCATTCCAGGGATACCTGTATTCCCTGCACTGCCTCGACTTTCAAGCCGAGGATCGACTCACACCACGGTGGCACGTGGGACAGCCCTGTGGGAAAGCATCGTGGGAAAGCCTCGTGGGAAAGCCTCGAGGGAAAGCTACAGATCCCTTGTTCCACGCTAAGGGAAGCGTGCCACTGCTGATAAAGCTCGGGAGGAAAGCGCACGAGCATGCCCCACTCGAGACGAGGACTGACTCCCCTGGGGAGACTCCAGAAGTACCCCAAGATCCATGTCAGCACTGGAGAGGAATCCTCAGGTTCCGGCACCGACTCCACACAAGATCTTAGGCCCCGGCATCGAGGGGAGAGAAATCCCGAGAGGCCCCGAGCAACTCGCATGGGGACTGGCCTTTCCTGAGGCCACCAGAGCGGGTCCCTGAGGTCCCCGTCGTAAGTCGAGAGCACCTGCCGCAACTCGAGAAAATCCAGGATGTTCTCCCCTCCAGGCGAGATGAGGCCCATTTCCGCTGAGGCGTCTCGAGACTAATCACACCTAACCTCTGGAACTTCCAATGGGTCCTTCACACCCTTGCTGCAACTCAGGAAGATCCCCGACATACCCGTCTCCACTCGAGAGGAAGCACGAGAGTCCCGCCCACATCCAGAGGAGCCACGTTTCTGCCTCCTAGCTCGAGAGGAGGGATCCTTTCCCTGCGTGGTCGGGAAAGAAATCCCTGGCGTTCCCGTCGCATCTCAAGAGGAGGCGCTCTCCACAGGAAAGGCGAGAGGAACTCCAGGGTCGTGCCACCATTCCCAGAGTCCCCCAGATTTCTCAGTCCATTCCAGGGAAACCTGTTTTCCCTGCACTGCCTCGACTTTCAAGCCAAGGATCGACTCACACCAGGGTGGCACGTGGGACAGCCATGTGCGAAAGCCTCGTGGGAAAGCCTCGTGGGAAAGCCTCGAGGGAAAGCCACAGATCCCTTGATCCACACGAAGGGAAGCGTGACACCGCTGCTACAGCTCGGGAGGAAAGCGCACGTGCATGCCACCACTCGAGATGAGGACTGACTCCCCTGGGGAGACTCCAGAAGTATCCCAAGGTCCATGTCAGTACTGGAGAGGAAACCTCAGGTTCCCGCACCGACTCCACACAAGGTCTTAGGCCCCGGCATCGACGGGAGAGGAATCCCGAGAGGCCCCCGAGCAACTCGCATGGGGACTGGCCTTTCCTGAGGCCACCAGAGAGGGTCCATGAGGTCCCCGTCGTAAGTCGAGAGCACCTGCCGCAACTCGAGAAAATCCAGGAGGTTCTCCCCTCCAGGCGAGATGAGGCCCATTTCCGCTGAGGCGTCTCCAAGCTAATCACGCCTAACCTCTGGAACTTCCAACGGGTCCTTCACACCCTTGCTGCAACTCATGAAGTTCCCCGACATACCCGTCTCCACTCGAGAGGAAGCACGAGAGTCCCGCCCACATCCAGAGGAGCCCCGTTTCGGCCTGATAGATCCAGAGGAGGGATCCTTTCCCTGCGTGGTCGGGAAAGAATTCCCGGCGTTCCCGGCGCATCTCAAGAGGAGGCCCTCTCCACAGGAAAGGCAAGATGAACTCGAGGGTCTTGTCACCATTCCCAGAGTCCGCCAGAAAATTCCTTGTCGGGAATTTTATTGGCCTTCCGCGTAAACCTAGCTATTCAGCCTTTTTCCTCCAGTTAATCTTCTTACTACCCTATAATTTCTTAATCTAATCTTACATTAATAAATACACAAGACTTTCTACGTCAACGCCGTCCATTCGTCGAATTCCCTGTATGCAGCGGGCCTGGACACCGGCACACTGAGCTATCTGGGGGACTCTTGGAATGATGTCACGACACTGGAGTTTCTCTCGCCTTTCCTGTGGAGAGCGCCTCCTCATGAGATGCGACGGGAACACCGGGAATTCTTTCCGGAACATACAAGGAAAGGATACCTGACCGCGAGGTACGAGGCGGAAACGGGGCTCTTCTGCATGTGGGCGGGACTCTCGTGCTTCCTCTCGGGTGGAGTCAGGTATGTTGGGGAACTTCTTGAGTTGTAGCAAGTGTGTGAAGGACCCTTTGGAAGTTCCAGAGGTTAGGTATGATTAGCCTCCAGACGCCTCAGAGGAAAAGGGCCCCATCTCGCCTGGAGGGGAGAACCTCCTGGATTTTCTCGAGTTGCGGCTGGTGCTTTCGACTTACAACGGGGACCTCAGGGACCCGCTCTGGTGTCCTCAGGAAAGGCCAGTCCCCATGCGAGTTGCTCGGGGGCCTCTCGGGATTCCTCTCCCTTCGACGCCGGGGCCTAAGACCTTGTGTGGAGTCGGTGCCGGAACCTGAGGATTCCTCTCCAGTGCTGACATGCATCTTGCGGTACTTCTGGAGTCTCCCCAGGGGAGTCAGTCCTCGTCTCGAGTGGGGGCATGCACGTTCGCTTTCCTCCCGAGCTGTAGCAGAACTGTCACGCTTCCCTTCGCGTGGATCAAGGGATCTGTGGCTTTCCCTCGAGGCTTTCCCACGAGGCTTTCCCACGAGGCTTTCCCACGAGGCTTTCCCACAAGGCTGTCCCACGTGCCACCATCGTGTGAGTCGGTCCTCCGCGGTGAACGTCGAGGCAGTGCAGGGTAAACAAGTTCCTCTGGAAAGGACTGAGACATCTGGGGGACTCTTGGAAATGGTGGAACTGACCCTGGAGTTCCTCTCACCTTTCTTGTGGAGCGTGCCTCCTCTTGAGATGCGACAGGTACGACAGGAATTTTTCCCGGCCAATCAGGGAAAGGATCCCTCATCTTGAGCCAGGAGGGGGAATTGGAGCTCCTCTGGATGTGGGTGGTACCCTGTTGATTCCTATGGAGTGGCGACGGGTCTCTCGTGGAACCTCTTGAGTTGCAGCTAGGGTGTGAAGGACCCTTTGGAAGTTCCAGAGGTTAGGTGTGATTAGCGTCGAGACGCCTCAGCGGAAAATGGGCCTCATCTCGCCTGGAGGGGAGAACCTCTTGGATTTTCTCTAGTTGCGGCAGGTGCTCTCGACTTATCGACGGGACCTCAGGGACCCGCTCTGGTGCCTCAGGAAAGGCCAGGCGCCATGCGAGTTGCTCGGGGCCTCTCAGGATTCCTCCCTTCGATGCCGGGGCCTAAGACCTTGTGTGGAGTCGGTGCCGGAACCTGAGGATTCCTCTCCAGTGCTGACATGGATCTTGGGGTACTTCTGGAGTCTCCCAAGGGGAGTTACTCGTCGTCTTGTGTGGGGCATGAACGTGCGCTTTCCTCCCGAGCTGTAGCAGCAGTGTCACGCTTCCCTTTGCGTGGATCAAGGGATCTGTGGCTTTCCCTCCTGGCTTTCCCACGAGGCTTTCCACAGGGCTGTTTCATGTGCCATCGTGGTGTGAGTCGATCTTCGGCTAGAAATTCGAGGCAGTGCAGGGAAATCAGGTTTCCCTGAAATGGACTGAGACATCTGGGGGACTCTGGAATGGTGGCACGACCCTGGAGTTCCTCTCGCCTTTCCTGTGGAGACGCCTCCTCTTGAGATGCGCCAGGAACGCCAGGAATTCTTTCCTGATTACGCAGGGAAAGGATCCCTCGTCTCGAGCTAGCAGGCGGAATCGGGCTCCTCTGGATGTGGGCGGGTCTCTGGTGCTTCCTCTCGTGTGAGACGGTATGTCGGGAACTTCTTGAGTTACAGCAAGGGTGTGAAGGACCCTTTGGAAAGTTCCAGAGGTTCGGTGTGATTAGCCTCGAGACGCTCAGCGGAAATGGGCCTCATCTCGCCTGCAGGGGAGAACCTCCTGGATTTTCTCGAGTTTCAGCAGGTGCTCTCCAGTTACGACCGGGACTTATGTAACCCGCTCTGGTCCACTCAGGAAATGCCAATCGACTTGCGAGTTGCTAAGGGCCTCTCGGGATTCCTCTCGGTAGATGACGGGGCCTAAGACCTTGTTTGGAGTCGGTGCCGAACCTGAGGTTTCCTCTCCAGTGCTAACATGGATCTTGGGGTACTACTGGAGCTCACAGGGGAGTCATCTTCGTCTCCAATGGGGGCATGCACGTGCGCTTTCTCCCGAGCATTAGGAGCAGAGTCAATTTTCCCGTGGGGAAAGCTCGAGGGAAAACAAAGAAACCCCTTGATCAACCCAAAC
>NW_017195508.1:0-8894 GCF_001704415.2 Capra hircus
CCGTGTGTGCGGGGCTGAAAACCCCAGCCAGGGGCCCTGGGAGCCTGGGTTCTCGGTGCCGGCGCTGATTCTTAGGCGGCCTAGAAACCCGCTGAGGAGCCCTGCAGTTGCCCTTCCCTTCCCTCTGACAGAGCTCTCACTGCTGAAGCCTTGGCAGTGTGCAACCACCACCCCCTAAGCCTCCCCAACACGGCCTGGCACCTATGTGCAAAGCAAGGCAGGATTGGAGCTGAGGCAAGGAAGGCACCAGTGGCGTCTTCCCAGGCTCGCTCAGACAGCTCCTTCCTGGGGAGGGAGCCTAAAAGCAAGGCAAGTCTGGGCAAGGCGAGCCCCCGGCCGAGCAGCCTCGCGCCAGAAACTCTGCCAGATCGGGGCTCTGAGCAGAGCTAGAGCTCTGCCGTACTGGAGGCCCACTTAGCTCCGTGCAAGCAGGGCTTTCCTCTTGACTGGGCTCGGCTGCCTCCTCTTCTCCCGAGGAGGCTCGCTACACTGCTGGCTGTGCTCTCGCCTATCAGGCGGCGCGCGCAGGGCTCCTCCAGCAGGTCTTTGCCTCAGGGGCTGCTTCCCCTGAGTTGAGGCTGTGGCGGGGAACCCAGACACGCAGGATCAGGCCCCAACCACCTGCACATGTCTCTGCTGGGGAGGAGAGTGCTAGGGAACCTACGTCTCTCACACACTTTCTAGGCACCCACGGAGTCAGCCTCTGGGAGTGTGGGATGCAAAACCCAGCCAGGGCCCCTTGGAACCTGGTGCTCTCCGTGCGGAGCTTTGTCTGGGCGGCCAAGGAACCGCTGAAGGAGCCCTGCTGTTGCCCTTCGCTTTCCCTCTGACAGAGCTTTCACTGCTGGAGCCCTTGCAGTGTGCAACCCACCACCCCTAAGCCCTCCTCAAGGACGCTTGGGACCTAAGTGCAAAGGCAAGGCAGGGTAGAGCTGAAGCCAGGAAGGCGCCAGTGGCGTTTCCGAGCCTCACACAGCCTGCTCCTTCCTGGGGAGGGAGCCTTAAAGCAAGGCAAGTCTGCGCAAGGCTCGCCTATGGCAGAGCATCTTGGTGCCAGGAACTCTGCCAGATCGGGCCTCTGAACAGAGCTAGAGATCTGCCGTACTGGAGTCGCACTTAGCTTCGTGTAAGCAGGGATTTCAGCTTGACGGGACTTGCTGCCTCCTCTTCCCCCGAGGAGGCTCGCTTCCCTGCTGGCTGTGCACTCGCCTATCAGGCGGGGGCGCAGGGCTCCTCCAGCAGGTCTTGCCTCAGGGGCTGCTTCCCCTGAGTTGGGGCTGTGGGCAGGAACCCAGACACGCAGGATCAGGCCCCAAACACCTGCACATGTCTCTGCTGGGGAGGAGAGTGCTAGGGAACCTACGTCTGTCATACACTTTCTGGGCACCCAAGGAATCAGCCTCCGTGTGTGCGGGGCTGAAAACCCCAGCCAGGGGGACCTGGGAGCCTGGTGCTCTCCGTGTGGCGCTGAATCTGGGCGGCCAAGCAACCGCTGGAGGAGCCCTGCAGTTGCCCTTCCCTTCCCTCTGACAGAATTCTCACTGCTGGAGCCCTTGGCAGTGTGCAAACCCCAGCCCCTAAGCTCTCCTTAAGGAGGACTGGGACCTAAGTGCAAAGGCAAGGCAGGATTGGAGCTGAGGCAAGAAAGGCGCCAGTGGCGACTCCCAGGCTCCTGCTGCCTGCTCCTTCCTGGAGAGGCAGCCTAAAAGCAAGGCAAGTCTGGGCAAGGCTAGCCCCCGGCAGAGCAGCCTCGCGCCAGGAACTCTGCCAGATCGGGGCTCTGAGCAGAGCTAGAGCTCTGCCGTACTGGAGGGCGCACTTAGCTCCGTGCAAGCAGGGCTTTCAACTTGACGGGGCTGGGCTGCCTCCTCTTCCCCCCGAGGAGGCTCGCTTCCCTGCTGGCTGTGCACTCGCCTATCAGGCGGGGCGCAGGGCTCCTCCAGCAGGTCTTGCCTCAGGGGCTGCTTCCCCTGAGTTGGGGCTGTGGGCAGGAACCCAGACACGCAGGATCAGGCCCCAAACACCTGCACATGTCTCTGCTGGGGAGGAGAGTGCTAGGGAACCTACGTCTGTCATACACTTTCTGGCACCCAAGGAATCAGCCTCCGTGTGTGCGGGGCTGAAAACCCAGCCAGGGGCCCTGGGAGCCTGGTGCTCTCCGTGTGGCGCTGATCTGGGCGGCCCAAGCAACCGCTGGAAGGAGCCCTGCAGTTGCCCTTCCCTTCCCTCTGACAGAGTTCTCACTGCTGGAGCCCTTGGCAGTGTGCAACCCACCAGCCCCTAAGCCCTCCTCAAGGACGCTTGGGACCTAAGTGCAAAGGCAAGGCAGGGTAGAGCTGAAGCAGGAAGGCGCCAGTGGCGTTCCGAGGCCTCACACAGCCTGCTCCTTCCTGGGGAGGAGCCTTAAAAGCAAGGCAAGTCTGGGCAAGGCTCGCCTATGGCAGAGCATCTTGGTGGCCAGGAACTCTGCCAGATCGGGGCTCTGAACAGAGCTAGAGATCTGCCGTACTGGAGTCGCACTTAGCTTCGTGTAAGCAGGGATTTCAGCTTGACGGGGACTTGCTGCCTCCTCTTCCCCCGAGGAGGCTCGCTTCCCTGCTGGCTGTGCACTCGCCTATCAGGCGGGGGCGCAGGGCTCCTCCAGCAGGTCTTGCCTCAGGGGCTGCTTCCCCTGAGTTGGGGCTGTGGGCAGGAACCCAGACACGCAGGATCAGGCCCCAAACACCTGCACATGTCTCTGCTGGGGAGGAGAGTGCTAGGGAACCTACGTCTGTCATACACTTTCTGGGCACCCAAGGAATCAGCCTCCGTGTGTGCGGGGCTGAAAACCCCAGCCAGGGGCCCTGGGAGCCTGGTGCTCTCCGTGTGGCGCTGAATCTGGGCGGCCAAGCAACCGCTGGAGGAGCCCTGCAGTTGCCCTTCCCTTCCCTCTGACAGAATTCTCACTGCTGGAGCCCTTGGCAGTGTGCAACCCACCAGCCCCTAAGCTCTCCTTAAGGAGGACTGGGACCTAAGTGCAAAGGCAAGGCAGGATTGGAGCTGAGGCAAGAAAGGCGCCAGTGGCGACTCCCAGGCTCCTGCTGCCTGCTCCTTCCTGGAGAGGCAGCCTAAAAGCAAGGCAAGTCTGGGCAAGGCTAGCCCCGGCAGAGCAGCCTCGCGCCAGGAACTCTGCCAGATCGGGGCTCTGAGCAGAGCTAGAGCTCTGCCGTACTGGAGGCGCACTTAGCTCCGTGCAAGCAGGGCTTTCAACTTGACGGGCTGGGCTGCCTCCTCTTCCCCCGAGGAGGCTCGCTTCCCTGCTGGCTGTGCACTCGCCTATCAGGCGGGGGGCGCAGGGCTCCTCCAGCAGGTCTTGCCTCAGGGGCTGCTTCCCCTGAGTTGGGGCTGTGGGCAGGAACCCAGACACGCAGGATCAGGCCCCAAACACCTGCACATGTCTCTGCTGGGGAGGAGAGTGCTAGGGAACCTACGTCTGTCATACACTTTCTGGGCACCCAAGGAATCAGCCTCCGTGTGTGCGGGGCTGAAAACCCCAGCCAGGGGCCCTGGGAGCCTGGTGCTCTCGGTGCGGCGCTGATTCTAGGCGGCCTAGAAACCGCTGGAGGAGCCCTGCAGTTGCCCTTCCCTTCCCTCTGACAGAGCTCTCACTGCTGAAGCCCTTGGCAGTGTGCAACCCACCACCCCCTAAGCCCTCCCCAACGACGCCTGGCACCTATGTGCAAAGGCAAGGCAGGATTGGAGCTGAGGCAAGGAAGGCACCAGTGGCGTCTCCCAGGCTCGCTCAGACAGCTCCTTCCTGGGGAGGGAGCCTAAAAGCAAGGCAAGTCTGGGCAAGGCGAGCCCCCGGCCGAGCAGCTCGCGCCAGAAACTCTGCCAGATCGGGGCTCTGAGCAGAGCTAGAGCTCTGCCGTACTGGAGGCCACTTAGCTCCGTGCAAGCAGGGCTTTCCTCTTGACTGGGCTCGGCTGCCTCCTCTTCTCCGAGGAGGCTCGCTACACTGCTGGCTGTGCTCTCGCCTATCAGGCGGGCGCGCAGGGCTCCTCCAGCAGGTCTTGCCTCAGGGGCTGCTTCCCCTGAGTTGAGGCTGTGGGCGGGAACCCAGACACGCAGGATAAGGCCCCAACCACCTGCACATGTCTCTGCTGGGGAGGAGAGTGCTAGGGAACCTACGTCTCTCACACACTTTCTAGGCACCCACGGAGTCAGCCTCTGGGAGTGTGGGGATGCAAAACCCAGCCAGGGGCCCTTGGAACCTGGTGCTCTCCGTGCGGAGCTTTGTCTGGGCGGCCAAGGAACCGCTGAAGGAGCCCTGCTGTTGCCCTTCGCTTCCCTCTGACAGAGCTTTCACTGCTGGAGCCCTTGGCAGTGTGCAACCCACCAGCCCCTAAGCCCTCCTCAAGGACGCTTGGGACCTAAGTGCAAAGGCAAGGCAGGGGTAGAGCTGAAGCCAGGAAGGCGCCAGTGGCGTTTCCGAGCCTCACACAGCCTGCTCCTTCCTGGGGAGGGAGCCTTAAAGCAAGGCAAGTCTGCGCAAGGCTCGCCTATGGCAGAGCATCTTGGTGCCAGGAACTCTGCCAGATCGGGCCTCTGAACAGAGCTAGAGATCTGCCGTACTGGAGTCGCACTTAGCTTCGTGTAAGCAGGGATTTCAGCTTGACGGGGACTTGCTGCCTCCTCTTCCCCCGAGGAGGCTCGCTTCCCTGCTGGCTGTGCACTCGCCTATCAGGCGGGGGCGCAGGGCTCCTCCAGCAGGTCTTGCCTCAGGGGCTGCTTCCCCTGAGTTGGGGCTGTGGGCAGGAACCCAGACACGCAGGATCAGGCCCCAAACACCTGCACATGTCTCTGCTGGGGAGGAGAGTGCTAGGGAACCTACGTCTGTCATACACTTTCTGGGCACCCAAGGAATCAGCCTCCGTGTGTGCGGGGCTGAAAACCCCAGCCAGGGGCCCTGGGAGCCTGGTGCTCTCCGTGTGGCGCTGAATCTGGGCGGCCAAGCAACCGCTGGAGGAGCCCTGCAGTTGCCCTTCCCTTCCCTCTGACAGAATTCTCACTGCTGGAGCCCTTGGCAGTGTGCAACCCACCAGCCCCTAAGCTCTCCTTAAGGAGGACTGGGACCTAAGTGCAAAGGCAAGGCAGGATTGGAGCTGAGGCAAGAAAGGCGCCAGTGGCGACTCCCAGGCTCCTGCTGCCTGCTCCTTCCTGGAGAGGCAGCCTAAAAGCAAGGCAAGTCTGGGCAAGGCTAGCCCCCGGCAGAGCAGCCTCGCGCCAGGAACTCTGCCAGATCGGGGCTCTGAGCAGAGCTAGAGCTCTGCCGTACTGGAGGCGCACTTAGCTCCGTGCAAGCAGGGCTTTCAACTTGACGGGGCTGGGCTGCCTCCTCTTCCCCCGAGGAGGCTCGCTTCCCTGCTGGCTGTGCACTCGCCTATCAGGCGGGGGCGCAGGGCTCCTCCAGCAGGTCTTGCCTCAGGGGCTGCTTCCCCTGAGTTGGGGCTGTGGGCAGGAACCCAGACACGCAGGATCAGGCCCCAAACACCTGCACATGTCTCTGCTGGGGAGGAGAGTGCTAGGGAACCTACGTCTGTCATACACTTTCTGGGCACCCAAGGAATCAGCCTCCGTGTGTGCGGGGCTGAAAACCCCAGCCAGGGGCCCTGGGAGCCTGGTGCTCTCGGTGCGGCGCTGATTCTAGGCGGCCTAGAAACCGCTGGAGGAGCCCTGCAGTTGCCCTTCCCTTCCCTCTGACAGAGCTCTCACTGCTGAAGCCCTTGGCAGTGTGCAACCCACCACCCCCTAAGCCCTCCCCAACGACGCCTGGCACCTATGTGCAAAGGCAAGGCAGGATTGGAGCTGAGGCAAGGAAGGCACCAGTGGCGTCTCCCAGGCTCGCTCAGACAGCTCCTTCCTGGGGAGGGAGCCTAAAAGCAAGGCAAGTCTGGGCAAGGCGAGCCCCCGGCCGAGCAGCCTCGCGCCAGAAACTCTGCCAGATCGGGGCTCTGAGCAGAGCTAGAGCTCTGCCGTACTGGAGGCCCACTTAGCTCCGTGCAAGCAGGGCTTTCCTCTTGACTGGGCTCGGCTGCCTCCTCTTCTCCCGAGGAGGCTCGCTACACTGCTGGCTGTGCTCTCGCCTATCAGGCGGGGCGCAGGGCTCCTCCAGCAGGTCTTGCCTCAGGGGCTGCTTCCCCTGAGTTGAGGCTGTGGGCGGGAACCCAGACACGCAGGATAAGGCCCCAACCACCTGCACATGTCTCTGCTGGGGAGGAGAGTGCTAGGGAACCTACGTCTCTCACACACTTTCTAGGCACCCACGGAGTCAGCCTCTGGGAGTGTGGGGATGCAAAACCCAGCCAGGGGCCCTTGGAACCTGGTGCTCTCCGTGCGGAGCTTTGTCTGGGCGGCCAAGGAACCGCTGAAGGAGCCCTGCTGTTGCCCTTCGCTTCCCTCTGACAGAGCTTTCACTGCTGGAGCCCTTGGCAGTGTGCAACCCACCAGCCCCTAAGCCCTCCTCAAGGACGCTTGGGACCTAAGTGCAAAGGCAAGGCAGGGGTAGAGCTGAAGCCAGGAAGGCGCCAGTGGCGTTTCCGAGCCTCACACAGCCTGCTCCTTCCTGGGGAGGGAGCCTTAAAGCAAGGCAAGTCTGCGCAAGGCTCGCCTATGGCAGAGCATCTTGGTGCCAGGAACTCTGCCAGATCGGGCCTCTGAACAGAGCTAGAGATCTGCCGTACTGGAGTCGCACTTAGCTTCGTGTAAGCAGGGATTTCAGCTTGACGGGGACTTGCTGCCTCCTCTTCCCCCGAGGAGGCTCGCTTCCCTGCTGGCTGTGCACTCGCCTATCAGGCGGGGGCGCAGGGCTCCTCCAGCAGGTCTTGCCTCAGGGGCTGCTTCCCCTGAGTTGGGGCTGTGGGCAGGAACCCAGACACGCAGGATCAGGCCCCAAACACCTGCACATGTCTCTGCTGGGGAGGAGAGTGCTAGGGAACCTACGTCTGTCATACACTTTCTGGGCACCCAAGGAATCAGCCTCCGTGTGCGGGGCTGAAAACCCCAGCCAGGGGACCTGGGAGCCTGGTGCTCTCCGTGTGGCGCTGAATCTGGGCGGCCAAGCAACCGCTGGAGGAGCCCTGCAGTTGCCCTTCCCTTCCCTCTGACAGAATTCTCACTGCTGGAGCCCTTGGCAGTGTGCAACCCACCAGCCCCTAAGCTCTCCTTAAGGAGGACTGGGACCTAAGTGCAAAGGCAAGGCAGGATTGGAGCTGAGGCAAGAAAGGCGCCAGTGGCGACTCCCAGGCTCCTGCTGCCTGCTCCTTCCTGGAGAGGCAGCCTAAAAGCAAGGCAAGTCTGGGCAAGGCTAGCCCCCGGCAGAGCAGCCTCGCGCCAGGAACTCTGCCAGATCGGGGCTCTGAGCAGAGCTAGAGCTCTGCCGTACTGGAGGCGCACTTAGCTCCGTGCAAGCAGGGCTTTCAACTTGACGGGGCTGGGCTGCCTCCTCTTCCCCGAGGAGGCTCGCTTCCCTGCTGGCTGTGCACTCGCCTATCAGGCGGGGGCGCAGGGCTCCTCCAGCAGGTCTTGCCTCAGGGGCTGCTTCCCCTGAGTTGGGGCTGTGGGCAGGAACCCAGACACGCAGGATCAGGCCCCAAACACCTGCACATGTCTCTGCTGGGGAGGAGAGTGCTAGGGAACCTACGTCTGTCATACACTTTCTGGGCACCCAAGGAATCAGCCTCCGTGTGTGCGGGGCTGAAAACCCCAGCCAGGGGCCCTGGGAGCCTGGTGCTCTCGGTGCGGCGCTGATTCTAGGCGGCCTAGAAACCGCTGGAGGAGCCCTGCAGTTGCCCTTCCCTTCCCTCTGACAGAGCTCTCACTGCTGAAGCCCTTGGCAGTGTGCAACCCACCACCCCCTAAGCCCTCCCCAACGACGCCTGGCACCTATGTGCAAAGGCAAGGCAGGATTGGAGCTGAGGCAAGGAAGGCACCAGTGGCGTCTCCCAGGCTCGCTCAGACAGCTCCTTCCTGGGGAGGGAGCCTAAAAGCAAGGCAAGTCTGGGCAAGGCGAGCCCCCGGCCGAGCAGCCTCGCGCCAGAAACTCTGCCAGATCGGGGCTCTGAGCAGAGCTAGAGCTCTGCCGTACTGGAGGCCACTTAGCTCCGTGCAAGCAGGGCTTTCCTCTTGACTGGGCTCGGCTGCCTCCTCTTCTCCCGAGGAGGCTCGCTACACTGCTGGCTGTGCTCTCGCCTATCAGGCGGGCGCGCAGGGCTCCTCCAGCAGGTCTTGCCTCAGGGGCTGCTTCCCCTGAGTTGAGGCTGTGGGCGGGAACCCAGACACGCAGGATAAGGCCCCAACCACCTGCACATGTCTCTGCTGGGGAGGAGAGTGCTAGGGAACCTACGTCTCTCACACACTTTCTAGGCACCCACGGAGTCAGCCTCTGGGAGTGTGGGGATGCAAAACCCAGCCAGGGGCCCTTGGAACCTGGTGCTCTCCGTGCGGAGCTTTGTCTGGGCGGCCAAGGAACCGCTGAAGGAGCCCTGCTGTTGCCCTTCGCTTCCCTCTGACAGAGCTTTCACTGCTGGAGCCCTTGGCAGTGTGCAACCCACCAGCCCCTAAGCCCTCCTCAAGGACGCTTGGGACCTAAGTGCAAAGGCAAGGCAGGGGTAGAGCTGAAGCCAGGAAGGCGCCAGTGGCGTTTCCGAGCCTCACACAGCCTGCTCCTTCCTGGGGAGGGAGCCTTAAAGCAAGGCAAGTCTGCGCAAGGCTCGCCTATGGCAGAGCATCTTGGTGCCAGGAACTCTGCCAGATCGGGCCTCTGAACAGAGCTAGAGATCTGCCGTACTGGAGTCGCACTTAGCTTCGTGTAAGCAGGGATTTCAGCTTGACGGGGACTTGCTGACGGGAGCCTT
>NW_017195509.1:0-8893 GCF_001704415.2 Capra hircus
CTTTCCTGTGGAGAGCGCCTCCTCTAGGATGCGACGGGAACGTCGGGATTTCTTTCCCGATGACGCAGAGAAAGGATCCCTCCTCTCGAGCTAGTAGGCAGAAACGGGCTCCTCTGGATATGGGCGGGACTCTCGTGCTTCCTATCGAGTGCAGACGGTATGGGGAACTTCTTGAGTTGCAGCCAGGGTGTGAAGCACCGTTTGGAAGTTCCAGAGATTAGATGTGATTAGCCTGGAGACGCATCAGCAGAAATGGGCCTCATCTCGCCTGGAGGGGAGAACCTCCTGGATTTTCTCGAGTTAGGGCAGGTGCTCTCGACTTACGACGGGGATCTCAGGGACCCGCTCTGGGGCCTCAGGAAAGGCCAGTCCCATTCGAGTTGCTCGGGGCCTCTCGGATTCCTCTCCCGTCGATGCTGGGCCTAAGACCTTGTGTGGAGTTGGTGCCAGAACCTGAGGTTTCCTCTCCAGTGCTGACATGGATCTTGGGGTACTTCTGGAGTCTCCCCAGTGGAGTCAGTCCTCATCTCGAGTGGGGGCATGCACCTGCGCTTTCCTCCCGAGGTGTAGCAGCAGTGTCATGCTCCCGTCGCGTGGATCAAGGGATCAGTGGCTTTCCCTCGAGGCTTCCTCACGAGGCTTTCCCATAAGGCTTTCCCACGATGCTTTCCCACAGGGCTGTCCCACGTGCCACCGTGGTGTGAGTCGATCCTCGGCTTGAAAGTGGAGGCAGTGCAGGGAAAACAGTTTTCCCTGGAATAGACTGAGACATCTGGCGGACTCTGGGAATGGTGGCACGACCCTGGAGTTCCTCTCGCCTTTCCTGTGGAGAGCGCCTCCTCTTGAAATGCTATGGGAACCCCAGGAATTCTTTCCCGACCACGCAGGGAAAGGATCCCTCCTCTCGAGCTTGGAGGCGGAAACGGGGCTCCTCTGGATGTGAGCGGGACTCTCGTGCTTCCTCTCAAGTGGAGACGGGTATGTCGGTGAACTTCTTGAGTTGCAGCACGGGTTTGAATAACCGTTTGGAAGTTCCAGAGGTTAGGTGTGATTAGCCTCGAGACGCCTCAGCGGAAAAGGGCCTCATCTCGCCTGGAGGGGAAACCTCCCGGATTTTCTCGAGTTGCAGCAGATTGTCTCGACTTACGACGGAATATCAGGGACCCGCTTTGTGGCCTCAAGAAAGGGAAGTCCCCATGCGAGTTGCTCATGGGCCTCTCGGGATTCCTCTCCCGTCGATGCCGGGACCTAAGATCTTGTGTGTAGTCTGTGCCAAAACCTGAGGATTCCTCTCCAGTGCTGACATGTATCTTGGGGTACTTCTGGAGTCTGCCCATGGGAGTCAGTCCTCATCTCGAGTCGGTGCATGCACGTGCGCTTTCCTCCGAGCTGTAGCAGCAGTGTTGAGCTTCCCTTCGCTAGGATCAAGGATCCGTGGCTTTCCCTCGAGGCTTTCCCACGACGCTTTCCACGACACTTTCCCACCAGGCTTTCCCACGAGGCTTTCCCACAGTGATGTCCCACATGCCACCGTGGTGTCAGTCGATCCTCAGTTTGAAAGTCGAGGCTGTGCCGGGGAAACAGGCTTCCCTGGAATGGACTGAGACATCTGGGGGCTCTAGGAATGGTGACACGACCCTCTCGCCTTTCCTGTGGAGAGCGCCCTCTTGAGATGTGACGGGAACGCCGGGAATTCTTTTCCGAACACGCAGGGAAAGGATCCCTCCTGTCGGGCTAGGATGCGGAAACAGGGCTCCTCTGGATGTGGCGGGACTCTCGTGCTTCCTCTCGAGTGGAGACGGGTATGTCGGGGAACTTCTTGAGTTGCAGCAAGGGTGTGAAGGGCCCTTTGGAAGGTCCAGAGGTTAGGTGTGATTAGCCTCGAGTCGCCTCTGCGGAAATGGGCCTCATCTCGTCTGAGGGGAGAACCTCCTGGATTTTCTCGAGTTGCGGCAGGTGCTCTCGACTTATGACGTGGACCTCAGGGACCCGCTCTGGTGGCCTCACGAAAGGCCAGTCCCCATGCGAGTTGCTCGGGGCCTCTCGGGATTTCTCTTCCATCGATGCCGGGGCCTAATACCTTGTGTGGAGTCGGTGCCGGAACCTGAGGATTCCTCTCCATTGCTGACATGGATCTTAGGGTACTTCTGGAGTCTCCCCAGGGGAGTCAGTCCTCGTCTCGAGTGGGGGCATGCACGTGTGCTTTCCTCCCGAGCTGCAGCAGCAGTGTCACGCTTCCCTTCGCGTGGATCAAGGGATCTGTGGCTTTCCCTCGAGGCTTTCCCATGAGGCTTTCCCACGAGGCTTTCCCACAGGGCTGTCCACCGTGGTGTGAGTCGATCCTCGGCTTGAAAGTCGAGGCAGTGCAGGAAAACAGGTATCCCTGGAATGGACTGAGATATCTGGGGGACTCTGGGAATGGTGGCACGACCCTGGAGTTCCTCTCGCCCTTCCTGTGGAGAGCGCCTCCACTTGAGATGCGACGGGAACGCCGGGAATTCTTTCCCGACCATGCAGGGAAAGGATCCCTCCTCTCGAGTTAGGAGGCGGAAATGGGGCTCCTCTGGATGTGGGCGGGACTCTCGTGCTTCCTCTCGAGTGGAGACGGGTATGTCGGGGAACTTCTTGAGTTGCAGCAAGGGTGTGAAGGACCCTTTGGAAGTTCCAGAGGTTAGGTGTGATTAGCCTCGAGACGCCTCAGCGGAAATGGGCCTCATCTCGCCTGGTGGGGAGAAAACTCCTGGATTTTCTCGAGTTGCGGCAGGTGCTCTCGACTTACGACGAGGACCTCAGGGACCCGCTCTGGTGGCCTCAGGAAAGGCCATTCCCCTTACGAGTTGCTCGGGGGCCTCTCGGGATTCCTCTCCCGTCGATGCCGGGGCCTAAGACTGCCGGGAGCCAGTGTGAGGAAGCCCGCCCGTGACAAGGTTATGAGGAAGGAAGCTGACATACGCAAGGCGTGCTCAGACTTCAGGGACCCCTCTGGAAATTTTTAAGCATGTACCCCAACAAAAATCTGCCGGTTTTTTGTGCTCTGCTTTTTCACTCTTCTGACCTTTTCTGGAAAAAGTCAATTCAGGGCATTAGTCTTCTGCATTTGAAAGAGTGTTTCAATCCAAAAACCCTCTGATGGCTTTCTAGCCTGCCTGTACAGCTGCGCTTGTGATTGTTTGAGGCCTCCTGACCGCAGGAGGCACAGGAAGCTTAAAACATCCTAGGAATGCAGGAGCTTCAGAGGAGTCAAAATCTTTAGAATAGGACTGATTAAAAGTTTCATTTTTTGGGTCAATGCTTGCTGCCAAATTTTCATATCCTTTATTTTTAGATATAGTTGGTATATAGAAAAACAAGTAGTAGACCTGGTATTAGCAACATTAGAACTTTGAGTTAAGTACCTTCTTTGTTATAACCCACTGCACCTTTGTTCTATAGAGATGTAACTTTAATGCTTTAAGGAGATGCAGATTAAAGAAAAACACTTCAGGGGAAACAAAATTAACATTCATTAAGGAAGAGAGCCAAAAAGTGTTAACAAGCCTCTTGGCCAGAAGATAATGTAAATCACCTGAGACCTTTTGTATACAAAATGATATACAGAAAGAATCTGGATTGCGAACACTACATAATTTTGTGTTATCCATTGATCTCCATGTTTTATCAAAAAGTATAAAAGACCTTCTGAACAATAAAGGAGGAGGCCAGGGGCCGGGGGCCAATTTCTCGGACCAGACTCTCGAACTAGTCTCTCAGCCTGGTTTCTTGGGACTCTGGCTCCCCCCGTGTCTTTCTCTCTCTTTCTTCTTCTCTACCTTTCCTTCTCTCTGCTCTTTACTTTAACTTCAGGCTGAATCTCCACCTGGAGTGCGGAGGCTCGCCAGGTCTCTTACTTGCCCTGGCTGTTAAGACCCGCACGAAAGGGCGCTTAAGGCGAGGCACCCTTAGATATTCAAGCGGCCGCCGGTGGCCCAACGTAGGTGGTGCAAATTCCTTGTCTGGAATTTTATTGGCCCGTCCGCGTAAACCAAGCTATTCAGCCCTCTTACTCCACTTAATCTTCTTACTATACTATAGTTTCCTAATCTAATCTTACATTAATAAATAAACAAGTCTTTCCACCCCAATGCCGTCCACCCTTCGAATTCCCTGGATCCACCGGGGCTGGACCCCGGCATAAGACCTTGAGTGAAGTCGGTGCCGGAACCTGAGGATTCCTCTCCAGTGCTGACATGGATCTTGGGGGTACTTCCTGAGTCTCCCCAGGGGAGTCAGTCCTCGTCTCGAGTGGGGGCATGCACGTGCGCTTTCCTCCCGAGCTGTAGCAGCAGTGTCACGCTTCCCCTTGCGTGGACGAAGGGATCTGTGGCTTTCCCTCGAGTCTTTCCCACGAGGCTTTCCCACAGCGCTGTCCCACGTGTCCCGGTGGTGTGAGTCGATCCTCGGCGTGAAAGCCGAGGCAGTGCAGGGAAAACAGGTTCCTGTGGAACGGACTGAGATATCTGGGGGAGTCTTGGAATGGTGGCACGACCCTGCAGTTCCTCTCCCCTTTCCTTTGGAGAGCGCCTCCTCTTGAGATGCGATGGGAATGCCGGGAATTCTTTCCGGACCAAGCAGGGAAAGGATCCGTCCTCTCGAGCTACTAGCCGGAAACGGAGCTCCTCTGGATGTGACCGGGACCCTCGTGCTTCCTCTTGAGTGGAGACGGGTATGTCGGGGAACTTCTTGAGTTGCAGCATGGCTGTGAAAGACTCTTTGGAAGTTCCAGAGGTCACGTGTGATTAGCCTCGAGACACCTCAGTGGAAACGGGCCTCATCTCGCCATGGAGGGGAGAACCTCCTGGATTTTACCGAGTTGCGGCAGGTGCTCTCGACTTTACGACGGGGACCTCATGGACCCGCTCTGGTGACCTCAGTAAAGGCCAGTCCCCATGCGAGTTGCTAGAAGGGCCCTGTCGCTGTTCCTCTCCCGTCGATGCCAGGGCCTAAGACCTTGTGTGGAGTCGGGGCCGGAACCTGAAGATTCCTCTCCAGGGCTGACATGCATCTTGAGGTGCTTCTGGAGTCTCCCCAGGGGAGTCAGTCCTCGTCTCGAGTGGGGGCATGCACGTGCGCTTTCCTCCCGTGCTGTAGCAGCAGTGTCACGCTTCCCATCGCGTGGATCAAGGTATCTGTGGCTTTCCCTCGAGGCTTTCAGACGAGGCTTTCCCACAGGGCTCTCCCACGTACCACCGCGATGCTCGCCTCTGCCACCGCGATCCTCGCCGTGCAAGTCGAAGCAGTGCAGGGAAAACAGGATCCTCTGGAATGGACTGAGACATCTGGGGGACTCTTGAATGGTGGCACGACCCATGAGTTCCTCTCGCCTTTCCTGTGCAGCGCGCCTCCTCTTGAGATTGCGTCGGAAACGTCGGAAATTCTTTCCCGAGGAAGCAGAGAAGTATCCCTCATCTCGAGCTTGGAGGAGGAAACGGAGCTCCTCTGGAGGTGGCCGGACCCTCTGCTTCCTCTGGAGTGGAGACGGGTATGTCGGGGAACTTCTTGAGTTGTAGCAAGGGTGTGTAGGACCCTTTGGAAGTTCCAGAGTTTAGGCGTGATTACTCTCGAGACGCTGCAGAGAAAATGGGCCTCATCTCGACTGAAGCAGAGAACCTCCTGGATTTTCTCGAGTTGCGGCAGGTGCTCTCAACATACGACCGTGACCTCAGGGACAGTGTAGCAGGTGTGTCACGCTTCCCGTCGCGGGGATCAAGGGATCTGTGGCTTTCCCTCGAGGCTTTCCCACGAGGCTTTCCCACAGGGCTGTCCCACGTGCCACCATGGTGTGAGTCGATACTAGGCGTGAAAGTCGAGGCAGTGCAGGGAAAACAGGTTCCTCTGAAATGGACTGACACATCTGGGGGACTCTTGGAATGGTGGCACGACCCTGGAGTTCCTCTCGCCTTTCCTATTGAGAGCCCTTACTCTTGAGATGCACGGGAACGCCGAAAAATCTTTCCTAACTAAGCAGGATAGCATCCCTCATCTCAAGCTGCCAGGCGGAAACGAGGTTCCTCTGGATGTGGGCGGGACCCTCGTGCTTCCTCTCTAGTGGAGACGGGTATGTCGGGGAACTTCTTGAGTTGCAGCAAGGACCCTTTTGAATTTCCAGAGTTTAGGTGTGATGAGCCTCCAGACGCCTCAGAGGAAATGGGCCTCATCTCGCCTGGAGGGGAGAACCTCCTGGATTTTCTAGAGTTGGGCAGGGTCTCTCGAGTTAAGACGGGGACCTCAGGGACCCGCTCTGGTGGCCTCAGGAAAGGCCAGTGCCCATGGGAGTTGCAAGGGGCCTTTCGGGATTCCTCTCCCGTCGATGTTGGGGCCTAAGACCTTGTGTGGAGTCGGGGCCGGAACCTGAGGATTCCTCCCAGTGCTGACATGGGTCTTGGCGTATTTCTGGAGTCTCCCCTGGGGAGTCAGTGCTCATCTCGTGTGGGTGCATGCACGTGAGCTTTCCTCACGAACTGTAGCAGTAGTGTCACACTTCCCGTCGCGTGGATCAAGGGATCTGTGGCTTTCCCTCGAGGCTTTCCCACGAGGATTTTCCTCAGGGCTGTCCCACGTGCCACCGTGGTGTGAGTCGATCCTCGGCTTGAAAGTCGAGGCAGTGCCGGGAAAACAGGTTTCCCTGGAATTGACAGAGACATCTGGGGGACTCTGGGAATGGCGGAACGACCCTGGAGTTTCTCTCGCCTTTCCAGTGGAGAGGGCCTCCTCTTGAGATGCGACTGGAACGCCGGGAATGCTTTCCAGACCACGCAGGGAAAGGATCCCTCCTCTCGAGCTATGAGGTGGAAACGGTGCTCCTCTGAAAGTGGGCGGGAAGATGTTGATACTCTCGAGTGGAGACGGGTATGTCGGAGAACTTCTTGAGTTGCAGCAAGGGTGTGAAGGACCCTTTGGAAGTTCCAGAGGTTAGGTGTGATTAGCCTCGAGACGCCTCAGCGCAAATGGGCCTCATCTCGCCTTTAAGGACGCCAAGATCCATGTCAGCACTGGAGAGGAATCCTCAGTTTCCTGCAACGACTCCACACAAGGTCTTAGGCCCGGCATCGACGGGAGAGGAATCCGAGAGGCCCCGAGCAACTCGCATGGGGACTGGCCTTTCCTGAGGCCATCAGAGCGGGTCCCTGAAATAGCCGTCGTACATCGAGAGCACCTGCCGCAACTCGAGAAAATCCAGAAGGTTTTCCGCTAAAGGCGAGATGAGGCCCATTTCCTCTAAGGCGTCTCGAGGTAATCACACCTAACCTCAGGAACTTCCAAAGGGTCCTTCACACCCTTGCTGCAACTCAAAACGTTCCCCGACATTCCTGTCTCCACTCGAGAAAAGCACAAGAGTCCCACCCACATCCAGAGGAACCCCGTTTCCGCCTCATAGCTTGAGAGGAGGGATCCTTTCCCTGCGTGTTCGGGAAAGAATTCCCGGCCATCCAGTCCGCATCTCAAGAGGAGGCGCTCTCCACAGGAAAGACGAGAGGAACTCCAGGGTCGTGTCACCATTCCCAGAGTCACCCAGATGTCTCAGTCCATTCCAGAGAAACCTGTTTTCCCTGCACTGCCTCGACTTTCAAGCCGAGGATCGACTCACACCACGGTGGCACGTGAGACAGCCCTATGGGAAAGCTCGTGGGAAAGCCTCCTGGGAAAGCGTCGAGGGAAAGCCCTTGATCCCTTGATCCACGCCAAGGGAAGCGTGACACTGCTGCTAAAGCTCGGGAGGAAAGCGCACGCGCATGCCCCACTAGAGACGAGGACTGACTCCCCTGGGGAGACTCCAGAAGTACCCCAAGATCCATGTCAGCACTGGAGAGGAATGCTCAGGTTCCGACACTGACTCCACACAAGATCTTAGGCCCCGCCATCTACGGGAGTGGAATCCCGAGGCCCCCGAGCAACTCGCATGGGGACTGGACTTTCCTGAGGCCACCAGAGCGGTCCGGATGTCCCCGTCGTAAGATGAGAGCACCTACCACAACTCGGGAAAATCCAGGAGGTTTCCCCTCCAGGCGAGATTAGGCCCATTTCTGCTGAGGTGTCTCGAGGCTAATCACACCTAACTTCTGGAACTTCCAAAGGGTCATTGACACCCTTGCTGCAACTCAATAAGTTCCCCGACATACCCGTCTCCATTTGAGAGGAAGCACGAGAGTCCCGCTCACATCCAGAGGAGCCCCGTTTCCGCCTCCTAGATCTTGAGGAGGGATCCTTTCACTGCGTGTTCGGGAAAGAATTCCCGGCGTTCCCGTCGCATCTCAAGAGGAGGCGTTCTCCACAGGAAAGGCGAGAGGAACTCCAGGGTCGTGCCACCATTTCCAGAGTCCCCCAGATGTCTCAGTCCATTCCAGGGAAACCTGTTTTCCCTGCACTGCCTCGACTTTCAAGCCGAGGATAGACTCACACCACGGTGGCACGTGGGACAGCCCTGTGGGAAAGCCTCGAGGGAAACCCACAGATCCCGTGATCCTCGCGAAGGGAAGCGGGACACTGCTGCTACAGCTCGGTAGGAAAGAGCACGTGCATGCCCCCACTCGATACGAGGACAGACTCCGCTGGGGAGACTCCAGAAGTACCCCAAGATCCATGTCAAATAGGTGAGGAATCCTCCGGTTGGGGCACCTACTCCACTCACGGTCTTAGGCCCTGGCATCGACGGGAGAGAAATCCCGACCGGTCCCCGAGGAACTCGCATGGTGACTGGCCTTTCTGAGGCCACCAGAGCGGGTCCCTGAGGTCCTCGTCGTAAGTCGAGAGCACCTGCGCAACTCGAGAAAATCCAGGAGGTTCACCCCTCCAGGCGAGATGACGCCCGTTTCCCATGAGGCGTCTCGAGGCTAATAACACCTAACCTCTGGAACTT
>NW_017195510.1:0-8892 GCF_001704415.2 Capra hircus
TCAATTCAGCGCGCGTTAGTCTTCTGCATTTTGAAAGAGTGTTTCAATCCAAAAACCCTCTGATGGCTTTCTAGCCTGCCTGTAGGACTCGTACAGCTGCGCTTGTGATTGTTTGAGGCCTCCTGACCGCAGGAGGCACAGGAAGCTTAAAACATCCTAGGAATGCAGGAGCTTTCGAGGAGTCAAAATCTTTAGAATAGGACTGATTAAAAGTTTCATTTTTTGGGTCAATGCTTGCTGCCAAATTTTCATATCCTTTATTTTTAGATATAGTTGGTATATAGAAAAACAAGTAGTAGACCTGGTATTAGCAACATTATATCTTTGAGTTAAGTACCTTCTTTGTTATAACCCACTGCACATTTGTTCTATAGAGATGTAACTTTAATGCTTTAAGGAGATGCAGATTAAAGAAAAACACTTCAGGGGAAACAAAATTAACGTTCATTAAGGAACAGAGCCAAAAAGTGTTAACAAGCCTCTTGGCCAGAAGATAATGTAAATCACCTGAGACCTTTTGTATACAAAATGATATACAGAAAGAATCTGGGTTGTGAACGCTACATAATTTTGTGTTATCCATTGATCTCCATGTTTTATCAAAAATATAAAAGGCCTTGTGAACAATAAAGGAGGAGACCAGGGTCCGGGGGCCAGTTTCTCGGACCAGCTTCTCGAACTAGTCTCTCAGCCTGGTTTCTTGGGACTCTGGCTCCCCCGTGTCTTTCTCTCTCTTTTCTTCTCTCTACCTTTCCTTCTCTCTGCTCTTTACTTTAACTTCAGGCTGAATCTCCACCTGGAGTGCGGAGGCTAGCAAGGTCTACTTACTTGCCCTGGCTGTTAAGACCCGCACGAAAGGGAGCTTAAGGCGAGGCACCCTTAGATATTCAAGCGGGCGCCGGTGGCCCAAAGTAGGTGGTGCAAATTCCTTGTGTGGAATTTTATTGGCCTTCCGCGTAAACCAAGCTATTCAGCCCTCTTCCTCCACTTAATCTTCTTACTACACTATAGTTTCCAAATCTAATCTTACATTAATAAATAAACAAGTCTTTCCACGACAACGCCGTCCACAGTTCGAATTCCCTGGATCCACCGGGGCTGGAGCCCGGCATAAGACCTTGAGTGGAGTCGGTGCCGGAACCTGAGGATTCCTCTCCAGTGCTGACATGGATCTTGGGGTACTTCTGGAGTCTCCCCAGGGGAGTCAGTCTTCGTCGCGAGTGGGGTATGCACGTGCGCTTTCCTCCCGAGCTGTAGCAGCAGTGTCATGCTCCCCTTCGCGTGGATCAAGGGATCTGTGGCTTTCCCACGAGCTTCCCACAGGGCTGTCCCACGTGCCACCGTGCTGTGAGTTGATCCTCGGCTTGAAAGTCGAGGTAGTGCAGGGAAAACAGGTTTCCCTGGAATGGACTGAGACATCTGGGGGACTCTGGGAAGGGTGGCACGACCCTGGCGTTCCTCTCGCCTTTCCTGTGGAGAGCGCCTCCTCTTGAGATGCGACGGGAACGCCGGGAATACTTTCCCGACCACGCAGGGAAAGATCCCTCCTCTTGAGCTAGGAGGCGGAAACGGCGCTCCTCTGGATGAGGGAGGGACTCTCGTGATTCCTCTCGAGTGGAGACGGATATGTCGGGGAACTTCTTGAGTTGCAGCAAGGGTGTGAAGGACCCTTTGGAAGTTCCAGAGGTTAGGTGTGATTAGCCTCGAGACGCCTCAGCGGAAATGGGCCTCATCTCGCCTGGAGGGGAGAACCTCCTGGATTTTCTCGAGTTGTGGCAGGTGCTCTCTACCTACACGGGGACCTCAGGGACCCGCTCTGGTGGCCTCAGGAAAGGCAGGTCCCCAACGAGTTGCTCGGGGTCATCTCGGGATTCCTCTCCCGTCGATGCCGGGCCTAAGGCCTTGTGTGGAGACGCTGCCGGAACCTGAGGATTCCTCCCCAGTGCTGACATGGATTTGGGGTATTTCTGGAGTCTCCCCAGGGGAGTCAGTCCTCGTCTCGAATTGGGGCATTCACGTGCGATTTCCTCTCGAGCTGTAGCAGCAGTGTCACGCTTCCCTTCGCGTGAATCAAGGGATCTGTGGCTTTCCCACTAGGCTTTCCCACAGGGCTGTCCCACGTGCCACCGTGGTGTGAGTAGATCCTGGCTTGAAAGTCGAGGCAGTGCAGGGAAAAAGGTTTCCCTGGAATGGACTGAGACATCTGAAGGACCCTGGGAATGGTGGCACGACCCTGGAGTTCCTCTCGCCTTTCCTGTGGAGAGCGCCTCTTCTTGAGATGCGACGGGATCGTCGGGAATTCTTTCCTGAACACGCAGGGAAAGGATCCCTCCTCTCGATCTAGGAGGGGAAACGGGGCTCCTCTGGATGTGGGCCGGACTCTCGTGCTTCCTCTCGAGTGGAGACGGGTATGTCGGGGAACTTCTTGACTTGCAGCAAGGGTGTGAAAGACCCTTTGGAAGTTCCAGAGGTTAGGTGTGATTAGCCTCGAGACACCTCAGCGGAAATGGGCCTCATCTCGCCTGGAAGGTAGAACCTCCTGATTTTCTCGAGTTGTGGCAGGTGCTCTCGACTTACGACCTGGACCTCAGGGACCCGCTCTCGTGGCCTCAGGAAAGGCCAGTCCCCATGCGAGTTGCTCGGGGCCTATCGGGATTCCTCTCCCGTCGATGCCGGGGCCTAAGACCTTGTGTGGAGTCGTTTGCGGAACCTGAGGATTCCACTCCAGGGCTGGCATGGATCTTGGGGTAATTTTGGAGTCTCCCCAGGGGAGTCAGTCCACGTCTCGACTGGGGGCATGCACGTGCGCTTTCCTCCCCAGCTGTAGCAGCAGTGTCACGCTTCATTTCGCGTGGATCAAGGGATCTGTGGCTTTCCCTCGAAGCTTTCCCACGAGGCTTTCCCACGAATCTTTCCCACAGGGCTCTCCCACGTGCCACCGTGGTGTGAGTCGATCCTCGGATTGAAAGTCGAGGCAGTGCACGGAAAACAGTTTTCCCTGGAATGGACTGAGACATCTGGGGGGCTCTGGAAATGGTGGCACGACCCTGGAGTTCCTCTCGCCTTTCCTGTGGAGAGCGCCTCCTCTTGAAATGTGACAGGAATGCGGGGAATTCTTTCCCCACGACGCAGGGAAAGGATCCCTCCTCTCGAGCTAGGAGGCGGAAATGGGGCTCCTCTGGATGTAGGCGGGACTCTCGTGCTTCCTGTTGAGTGGAGACGAGGATGTCGGGGAACTTCTTGAGTTGCAGCAAGGGTGTGAAGGACCCTTTGGAAGTTCCAGAGGTTAGGTGTGATTTGCCTCCAAACGCCTCAGCGGAAATGGGCCTCATCTCTCCTGGAGGGGAGAACCTCCTGGATTTTCTCGAGTTGCGGCAGGTGCTCTCGACTTACGACGGGGACCTCAGGGACCCGCTCTGGTGGCCTCACGAAAGGCCAGTCCCCATGCCAGTTGCTCGGGGCCTCTCGGGATTCCTCTCCCGTCGATGCCGGGGCCTAAGACCTTGTGTTGAGTCGGTGCCGGAACCTGAGGATTCCTCTCCAGTACTGACATGGACCTTGTGGTACTTCTGGAGTCTCCCCAGCGGAGTAAGTCCTCGACTGGTGTGGGGGCATGCACGTGCTATTTCCTCCCGAGCTGTAGCAGCAGTGTCACGCTCCCCTTCGCGTGGATCAAGGGATCTGTGGCTTTCCCTCGAGGCTTTCCCACGAGGCTTTCCCACGAAGTTTTACCACAGGGCTATCCCACGTGCGACCGTGGTGTGAGTCGATCCTCGGCTTGAACGTCGAGGCAGTGCAGGGAAAACAGGTGTCCCTGGAATGGACGGAGACATCTGGGGGCTCTGGGAATGGTGGCACGACCCTGGAGTTCCTCTCGCCTTTTCTGTGGAGAGCACCTCATCTTGAGATGCGACGGGAACGCCAGGAATTCTTTCCAGACCAGGCAGGGAAAGGATCCCTCCTCTCGAGCTAGGAGGCGGAAAGGGGGCTCCTCTGGATGTTGTCGGGACTCTTGTGCTTCCTCGCGATTGGAGACGGGTATGTCGGGGAACTTCTTGAGTTGCAGCAAGGGTGTGAAGGACCCTTTGGAAGTTCCAGAGTTTAGGTGTGATTAGCCTCGAGACACCTAAGCGGAAATGGGCCTCATCTCGCCTGGAAGGTAGAACCTCCTGATTTTCTCGAGTTGTGGCAGGTGCTCTCGACTTACGACGGGGACCTCAGGGACCCGCTCTCGTGGCCTCAGGAAAGGCCAGTCCCCATGCGAGTTGCTCGGGGGCCTATAGGGATTCCTCTCCCGTCGATGCCGGGCCTAAGACCTTGTGTGGAGTCGTTTGCGGAACCTGAGGATTCCTCTCCAGGGCTAGCATGGATCTTGGGGTAATTCTGGAGTCTCCCCAGGGGAGTCAGTCCACGTCTCGAGTGGGGGCATGCACGTGCGCATTCCTCCCAGCTCTAGCAGCCGTGTCACGCTTCCCGACGAGTGGATCAAGGGATCTGTGGCTTTCCCTAGAGGCTTTCCCACAGGGCTGTCCCACGTGTCACCGTGCAGTGAGTCGATCCTCGGCTTGAAAGTCGAGGCAGTGCAGGGAAAACAGGTGTCCCTGGAATGGACGGAGACATCTGGGGGACTCTAGTAATGGTGGCACGACCCTGGAGTTCCTCTGGCCTTTCCTGTGGAGAGCACCCTCATCTTGAGATGTCACGGGAACGCCAGGAATTCTTTCCAGAACAGGCAGGGAAAGGATCCCTTCTCTCGCGCTAGGAGGCGGAAACGGGGCTCCTATGGATGTGGGCGGGACTCTCGTGCTTCCTCTCGAGTGGAGACGGGTATGTCGGGAACTTCTTGAGTTGCAGCAAGGGTGTGAAGGACCCTTTGGAAGTTCCAGAGGTTAGGTGTGATTAGCCTCGAGAAGCCTCAGCGGAAATGGGCCTCATCTCGCCTGGAGGGGGAGAACCTCCTGGATTTTCTCGAGTTGCGGCAGTTCCTCTCGACTTACGACGGGGACCTCAGGGACACGCTCTGGTGGCCTCAGGAAAGGCCAGTCCCCAAGCGAGTTGCTCGGGGGCCTCTCGAGATTCCTCTCCTGTCGATGCCGGGGCCTAAGACCTTGTGTGGAGTCGGTGCCGGAACCTGAGGATTCCTCTCCAGTGCTGACATGGATCTTGCGGTACTTCCTGAGTCTCCCCTGGGGAGTCAGTCCTCCTCTCGAGTGGGGGCATGCACGTGCGCTTTCCTCCCCAGCTCTAGCAGCAGTGTCACGCTTCCCGTCGAGTGGTCAAGGGATCTGTGGCTTTCCCACGAAGCTTTCCCACAGGGCTGTCCCACGTGCCACCGTGGTGTGAGTCGATCCTCGGCTTGAAAGTCGAGGCAGTGCAGGGAAAACAGGTTTCCCTAAATGGACTGAGACATCTGGGGGACTCTGGGAATGGTGGCACGACCCTAGAGTTCCTCTCGCCTTTCCTCTGGAGAGCGCCTCCTCTTGAGATGCGACGGGAACGCCGGGAATTCTTTCCCGACCACGCAGGGAAAGATCCCTCCTCTCGAGCTAGGAGGCGGAAACAGCGCTCCTCTGGATGAGGGCGGGACTCTCGTGCTTCCTCTCGAGTGGAGACGGGTATGTCGCGGAACTTCTTGAGTTGCAGCAAGGGTGTGAAGGACCCTTTGGAAGTTCCAGAGGTAGGTGTGATTAGCCTCGAGATGCCTCAGCGGAAATGGGCCTCATCTCGCCTGGAGGGGAGAACCTCCTGGATTTTCTCGAGTTGCGGCAGGTGCTCTTGACTTACGTCGGGGACCTCAGGGACCCGCTCTGGTGGCCTCAGGAAAGGCCAGTCCCCATACGAGTTGTTCGGGTGCCTCTCGGTATTCCTCTCCCGTTGATGCCGGGACCTAAGACCTTGTTTGGAGTCGGTGCCAGAACCTGAGGATTCCTCTCCAATGCTGACATGGATTTGGGGTACTTCTGGAGTATCCCAGGGGAGTCAGTCATCGTCTCGAATTGGGGCATGCACGTGCGATTTCCTCTCGGCTGTAGCAGCTGTGTCACGCTTCCCTTCACGTGGATCAAGGGATCTGTGTCTTTCCCTCGAGGCTTGCCCAGGAGGCTTTCCCACAGGGCTGTCCCACGTGCCACCGTGGTGTGAGTCGATCCTCGGCTTGAAATTCGAGGCAGTGCAGGAAAAACAGGTTTCCCTGGAATGGACTGAGACATCTGGGGGACTCTGGGAATGGTGGCATGACCCTGGAGTTCCTCTCGCCTTTCCTGTGGAGAGCGCCTCCTCTTGGGATGCGACGGAAACGCCGGGAATTCTTTCCCGACCACGCAGGGGAAGGATCCCTCCTATCTAGCTAGGAGGCGGAAACGGGGCTCCTCTGGATGAGGGCGTGACTCTCGTGATTCCTCTCGAGTGGAGACGGGTATGTCGGGAAACTTCTTCAGTTGCAGCAAGGGTGTGAAAACCTTTGTAAGTTCCAGATGTTAGGTGTGATTAGCCTCGAGATGCCTCAGCGGAAACGGGCCTCATCTCGCCTGGAGGGGAGAACCTGCTGGATTTTCTCGAGTTGCGGCATGTGCTGCTCTCGACTTACGACGGGGACCTCAGGGACCCGCTCTGGTGGCCTCAGGAAAGACCAGTCCCCATGCGAGTTGCTCGGGGGACTCACGGGATTCCTCTCCCATCGATGCCGTGGCCTAAGACCTTGTGTGGAGTCGGTTGCGGAACCTGAGGATTCCTCTCCAGGGCTGACATGCATCTTGGGTACTTCTGGAGTCTCCCCAAGGGAGTCAGTCCTCGTATCGAGTGGGGTCATGCACGTGCGCTTTCCTCCCCAGCTCTAGCAGCAGTGTCACGCTTCCCGTCGAGTGGGTCAAGGGATCTGTGGCTTTCCCACGAAGCTTTCCCACAGGGCTGTCCCACGTGCCACCGTGGTGTGAGTCGATCCTCGGCTTGAAAGTCGAGGCAGTGCAGGGAAAACAGGTTTCCCTAAATGGACTGAGACATCTGGGGGACTCTGGGAATGGTGGCACGACCCTAGAGTTCCTCTCGCCTTTCCTCTGGAGAGCGCCTCCTCTTGAGATGCGACGGGAACGCCGGGAATTCTTTCCGACCACGCAGGGAAAGATCCCTCCTCTCGAGCTAGGAGGCGGAAACAGCGCTCCTCTGGATGAGGGCGGGACTCTCGTGCTTCCTCTCGAGTGGAGACGGGTATGTCGCGGAACTTCTTGAGTTGCAGCAAGGGTGTGAAGGACCCTTTGGAAGTTCCAGAGGTTAGGTGTGATTAGCCTCGAGACGCCTCAGCGGAAATGGGCCTCATCTCGCCTGGAGGGGAGAACCTCCTGGATTTTCTCGAGTTGCGGCAGGTGCTCTCAACTTACGACGGGTCCTCAGGGACCCGCTCTGGTGGCCTCAGGAAAGGCCAGTCCCCATGCGAGTTGCTCGGGGCCTCTCGGGATTCCTCTCCCGTCGATGCCGGGCCTAAGACTGCCGGGAGCCAGTGTGAGCAAGCCCGCCCGTGACAAGGTTATGAGGAAGGAAGCTGACATACGCAAGGCGTGCTCAGACTTCAGGGACCCCTCTGGAAGTTTTTAAGCATGTACCCCAACAAATATCTGCCGGTTTTTGTGCTCTGCTTTTTCACTCTTCTGACCTTTTCTGGAAAAAGTCAATTCAGCGCGTTAGTCTTCTGCATTTGAAAGAGTGTTTCAATCCAAAAACCCTCTGATGGCTTTCTAGCCTGCCTGTAGGACTCGTACAGCTGCGCTTGTGATTGTTTGAGGCCTCCTGACCGCAGGAGGCACAGGAAGCTTAAAACATCCTAGGAATGCAGGAGCTTTCGAGGAGTCAAAATCTTTAGAATAGGACTGATTAAAAGTTTCATTTTTTGGGTCAATGCTTGCTGCCAAATTTTCATATCCTTTATTTTTAGATATAGTTGGTATATAGAAAAACAAGTAGTAGACCTGGTATTAGCAACATTATATCTTTGAGTTAAGTACCTTTCTTTGTTATAACCCACTGCACATTTGTTCTATAGAGATGTAACTTTAATGCTTTAAGGAGATGCAGATTAAAGAAAAACACTTCAGGGGAAACAAAATTAACGTTCATTAAGGAACAGAGCCAAAAAGTGTTAACAAGCCTCTTGGCCAGAAGATAATGTAAATCACCTGAGACCTTTTGTATACAAAATGATATACAGAAAGAATCTGGGTTGTGAACGCTACATAATTTTGTGTTATCCATTGATCTCCATGTTTTATCAAAAATATAAAAGGCCTTGTGAACAATAAAGGAGGAGGCCAGGGTCCGGGGGCCAGTTTCTCGGACCAGCTTCTCGAACTAGTCTCTCAGCCTGGTTTCTTGGGACTCTGGCTCCCCCGTGTCTTTCTCTCTCTTTCTTCTTCTCTACCTTTCCTTCTCTCTGCTCTTTACTTTAACTTCAGGCTGAATCTCCACCTGGAGTGCGGAGGCTAGCAAGGTCTACTTACTTGCCCTGGCTGTTAAGACCCGCACGAAAGGGAGCTTAAGGCGAGGCACCCTTAGATATTCAAGCGGGCGCCGGTGGCCCAAAGTAGGTGGTGCAAATTCCTTGTGTGGAATTTTATTGGCCTTCCGCGTAAACCAAGCTATTCAGCCCTCTTCCTCCACTTAATCTTCTTACTACACTATAGTTTCCAAATCTAATCTTACATTAATAAATAAACAAGTCTTTCCACGACAACGCCGTCCACAGTTCGAATTCCCTGGATCCACCGGGCTGGAGCCCGGCATAAGACCTTGAGTGGAGTCGGTGCGGAACCTGAGGATTCCTCTCCAGTGCTGACATGGATCTTGGGGTACTTCTGGAGTCTCCCCGGGGAGTCAGTCCTTCGTCGCGAGTGGGGTATGCACGTG
>NW_017195511.1:0-8892 GCF_001704415.2 Capra hircus
GCCACAGATCGCCTTGATCCACGCGAAGGGGAACCGTGACACTGCTGCTGCAGCTCGGGAGGAAAGCGCACGTGCATGCCCCACTCGAGACAAAGACTGACTCCCCTGGGAGACTCCAGAAGTACTCCAAGATCCATGTCAGCACTGGAGAGGAATCCTCAGTTTCAGGCACCGACTCCACACAAGGTCTTAGCCCCGGCACCAATGGGAGAGGATTCCCGAGATGCGCCGAGCAACTCGCATGGGGACTGGCCTTTCCTGAGACACCAGAGCGGGTCCCTGAGTTCCCCGTCCTAAGTCCGTAGCACCTGCTGCAACTTGAGAAAATCCAGGAAGTTCTCCCTTCCAGGCGAGATGAAGAACATTTCCGCTGAGGTGTCTCAAGGCTAATCACACCTAACCTCTGGAACTTACAAAGGGTCCTTCAAACCCTTGCTGCAACTCAAGAAGATCCCCAACATACCCGTCTCCATTCGAAAGGAAGCACGAGAGTCCCGCCCAAATTCAGAGGAGCCCGTTTCCGCCTCCTAGCTCGAGAGGAGGGATCCCTTTCCCTCAGTGATCGGGAAAGAGTTACCAGTGTTCCCGGCGCATCTCAAGAGGAGGCGATCTCCACAGGAAAGGCGAGAGGAACTCCACGGTCGTACCACCATTCCCTGAGTCCCCCAGATGTCTCAGTCCATTCCAGGGAAACCTGTTTTCCCTGCAGTGCCTCGATTTTCAAGCCGAGGATCGACTCACACCATGGTGGCACGTGGGACAACCCTGTGGGAAAGCCTCGTGGGAAAGCCTCATGGGAAAGCCTCGAGGGAAAGCCACAGATCCCTTGATCCAAGCGAAGGGAAGCGAGACAATGCTGCTACAGCTCGGGAGGAAAGCGCACTTGCATGCCCACACTCGAGACGAGGACTGACTCCCCTTTGGGAGACTCCTGAAGTACCCCAAGTTCCATGTCAGCACTGGAGAGGAATCCTCAGGTTCCGACACCGACTCCACACAAGGCCTTAGGCCCGGCATCGACGGAGTGAAATCCCGAGAGGCCCCCCGAGCCACTCGCATGGGGACTGGCCTTCCTGAGGCCACCAGAGCGAGTCCCTGAGGTCCCCGTCAAAAGTCGAGAGAACCTGCCACAACTCGAGAAAATCCAGGAGGTTCTTCCCTCCAGACGAGATGAGCCCCATTTCCGCAGAGGCGACTCGAGGCTAATCACACCTAACCTCTGGACCTTCCAAAGGGCCCTTCACACCCTTGCTGCAACTCAAGAAGTTCCCTGACATACCCGTCTCCACTCGACAGGAAGCACGAGAGTCCCGCCCACATCCAGAGGAGCCCTGTTTCCGCCTCCTAGCTGGACAGGAGGGATCCTTTCCCTGCGTGTTCGAAAAGAATTCCCGGCGTTCCGTCACATATCAAGAGGGGGTGCTCTCACAGGAAAGGCGAGAGGAACTCCAGGGTCCTGTCACCATTCCCAGAGTCCCCCAGATGTCTCAGTCCATTCCAGGGAAGCCTGTTTCCCCGGCACTGCCTCGACTTTCAAACCGAGGATCGACTGACACCACAGTGGCACGTGGGACATCACTGGGGAAAAGCCTCGTTGGAAAAGCCTGGTGGGAAAGCGTCGTGGGAAAGCTCATGGGAAAGCCTCGAGGGAAAGCCACAGATCCTATGATCCACGGGAAGGGAAGCGTGACACTGCTGCTACAGCTCGGGGGAAAGCGCACGTGCATACCCCCACTGGAGACGAGGACTCACTCCCCTGGGGAGACTTCAGAAGTACCCCAAGAGCGTTGTCAGCACTGCAGAGGAATTCTCAGTTTCCGACACCGACTCCACACAAGGTCTTAGGGCCCGGCATCGATGGAGAGGAATCCCGAGCGCCCCCGAGCAAATCACATGGGGAGTGGTCTTTCCTGAGGCCACCAGAGCGGGTCCCTGAGGTCCCTGTCGTAAGTCGAGAGCACCTGCCGCAACTCGAGAAAATCAGGAGGTTCTGCCCTCCAGGCGAGATGAGGCCCATTTCGGTGAGGCGTCTAGAGGCTAATCACACCTAATCTCTGGAACTTCCAAAGGGTCCTTCACACCTTGCTGCAACTCAAGAATTTCCATGACATACCGTCTCCACTCGAGAGGAAGCACAAGAGCTCCGCTCACATCCAGAGGAACCCCGTGTCGCGCCTCGTAGCTCGAGAGGAGGGATCCTTTCCCTGTGTGGTTGGGAATGAATTCCCGGCGTTTCCATCGCATCTCAAGATGAGGCGCTCTCCACAGGAAAGGCGAGAGGAACTCAAGGGTCGTGCCACCATTCGCAGAGTCCCCCAGATGTCTCAGTCCATTCCAGGGAAACCTGTTTTCTCTGCACTGCCTTGACTTTCTAGCCGAGGATCGACTCACACCACGGTGGCACGTGGGACAGCCCCTGTGGGAAAGCCCGTGGGAAAGCCCGTGGGAAAGCCTCGTGGGAAAGTCTCTAGGGAAAGCCACAGATCCCTTGATCCACGCGAAGGGAAGCGTGACACTGCTGCTACAGCTCTGGAGGAAATCGCACGTGCATGCCCCACTCGAGACTACGACTGACTCCCCTGAGGAGACTCCAGAAGTACCCCAAGATCCATGTCAGCACTGGAGAGGAATCCTCAAGTTCCGGCACCGAATTCACACAAGGTCGTAGCCCCGGCATCGACGGGAGAGGAATAACGAGAGGCCCCTGAGCAACGCGCATGTGGACTGGCCTTTACTGAGTCCACCAGAGCGGGTCCCTGAGGTCCCCGTCAAAAGTCGAGAGCACTGCCACAACTCGAGAAAATCCAGGGAGGTTCTTCCCTCCAGACGAGATGCGGCCCCATTTCCGCAGAGGCGACTCGAGGCTAATCACACCTAACCTCTGGACCTTCCAAAGGGCCTTCACACCCTTGCTGAAACTCAAGAGTTCCCGACATACCCGTCTCACTCGACAGGAAGCACGAGAGTCCCCCCACATCCAGAGGAGCCCTTTGCCTCTAGCTCCAGAGTGGATCCTTTCCTGCGTGTCGCGAAAAGAATTTCCGCGTTCCCGTCACATATCAAGAGGGGTGCTCTCCACAGGAAAGGCGAGAGAACTCCAGGGTCTGCACCATTCCCAGAGTCCCCCAGATGTCTCAGTCCATTCCAGGGAAGCCTGTTTCCCGGCACTGCCTCGACTTTCAAACCGAGGATCGACTGACACCACAGTGGCACGTGGACATCACTGGGGAAAGCCTCGTTGCGAAAGCCTGCTGGGAAAGCGTCGTGAAAGCCTCATGGAAAGCCTCGAGGGAAAGCCACAGATCCTATGATCCACGGAAAGAAGCGTGACACTGCTGCTACAGTCGGGAGGAAAGCGCACGTGCATACCCCACTGGAGACGAGGACTCACTCCCCTGGGGAGACTTCAGAAGTACCCCAAGAGCGTTGTCAGCACTGCAGAGAATCCAGTTTCCGACACCGACTCCACACAAGGTCTTAGGGCCCTCGATCGATGGGAGAGGAATCCGAGCGGCCCCGAGCAATCACATGGGGAGTGGTCTTTCCTGAGGCCACCAGAGCGGGTCCCTGAGGTCCCGTCGTAAGTCGAGAGCACCTGACGCAACTCGAGAAAATCCAGGAGTTCTCCCTCCAGGCGAGATGAGGCCCATTCGCTGAGGGTCTAGAGGCTAATCACACCTAATCTCTGGAACTTCCAAAGGGTCCTTCACACCCTTGTGCAACTAAAGAATTCCATGACATACCGTCTCCACTCGAGAGGAAGCACGAGAGCCCGCTCACATCCAGAGGAACCCCGTGTCCGCCTCGTAGCTCGAGAGGAGGGATCCTTTCCCTGTGTGGTTGGGAATGAATTCCGGCATTTCCATCGCATCTCAACATGAGGCGCTCTCCACAGGAAAGGCGAGAGGAACTTCAAGGGTCGTGCCACCATTCGCAGAGTCCCCAGATGTCTCAGTCCATTCCAGGGAAAACTGTTTTCTCTGCACTGCCTGACTTTCTAGCCGAGGATCGACTCACACCAAGTGGCACGTGGGACAGCCCTGTGGAAAGCCTTGGGAAAGCCCGTGGAAAGCCTCGTGGAAAGCTCTAGGAAAGCCCACAGATCCCTTGATTCCACGCGAAGGGAAGCGTGACACTGCTGCTACAGCTCTGGAGGAAACGCACGTGCATGCCCCGACTCGAGACTACGACTGACTCCTCTGAGGAGACTCCAGAAGTACCCCAAGATCCATGTCAGCACTGGAGAGGAATCCTCAAGTTCCGGCACCCGAATTCACACCAAGGTCGTAGGCCCCGCATCGACGGGAGAGGAATAACGAGAGGCCCCTGAGCAACGCGCATGTGGACTGGCCTTTACTGAGTCACCAGAGCGGGTCCCTGAGGTCCCCGTCATAAGTCGAGAGCACCTGCCGCAACTCGAGAAAATCCAGGAGGTTCTCTCCTCCAGGCGAGATGAGGCCCATTTCCGCTGAGGCGTCTCCAGGATATTCACCTTACCTCTGGAACTTCAAAGGGTTCTTCACACCCTTTCTGCAACTCAAGAAGTTCCCCGACATACTGTCTCCCCTCGAGAGGAAGCACGAGAGTCCCGCCTACATCCAGAGGGGCCCCGTTTCCGCCTGCTACCTCGAGAGGAGGTATCCTTTCCCTTCGTGGTCGGAAAGAATTTCCGGCGTTCCCGACCCATCTCAAGAGGAGGCTCTCTGTACAAGAAAGGCGAGAGGAACTCAGGGTCGTGCACCATTCCAGATCCCCCAGATGTCTCAGTACATTCCAGGGAAATCTGTTTTCAATGCACTGCCTCGACTTTCAAGCCGAGGATCGACTCACAACATGGTTGACAGGTGGGACAGCCCTGTGAAAAGCCTCGTGGGAAAGCCTCGTGGGAAAGCCTCGAGAATGCCGCATACCCCTTGATCCACGCATAGGGAAGCATGACACTGCCTGCTACAGCTCGGGAGGAAAGGGCACGTGCATGCCCCCACTCGAGACGAGGACTGACTCCCCTGGGGAGACACCAGAAGTACCCCAAGATCCATGTCAGCACTGGAGAGGAATCCTCAGGTTCCGGCACCGAGTCCACACAAGGTCTTAGGCCCCGGCATCGACAGGAGAGGAATCCCGAGAGGCCCCCGAGCAACTCGCATGGGGACTGGCCTTTCCTGAGGCCACCAGAGCGGGTCCCTGAGGTCCCCGTCGTAAGTCGAGAGCACCTGACGCAACTCGAGAAAATCCAGGAGGTTCTCCCCTCCAGGCGAGATGAGGCCCATTTCCGCTGAGGAGTCTCGAGGCTAATCACATCTAACATCTGGAACTTCCAAAGGGTCCTTCACACCCTTGCTGCAACTCAAGAAGTTCCCGACATACCCGTCTCCACTCGAGAGGAAGCACGAGAGTCCCGCCCACATCCAGAGGAGCCCCGTTTCCGCCTCCTAGTTCGAGGGGAGGGATCCTTTCCCAGCGTGGTCGGAAAGAATTCCCGGCGTTCCCGTTGCATCTCAAGAGGAAGCGCTCTCCACAGGAAAGGCGAGAGGAACTCCAGGGTCGTGCCACCATTCCCAGAGTCCCCCGGATGTCTCAGTCCATTCCAGGGAAAACTGTTTTCCCTGCACTGCCTCGACTTTCAAGCCGAGGATCGACTCACACCACGGTTGCACGTGGGACAACCCTGTGGGAAAGCCTCGTGGGAAAGCTTCGAGGGAAAGACACAGATCCTTGATCCACGCGAAGGGAAGCGCGACACTGCTGCTACAGCTCGGGAGGAAAGCGCACGTGCATGCCCCCACTCGAGACGAGGGACTGACTGCCCTGGGGAGAATCCAGAAGTACCCTCAAGATCCATGTCTGCACTGGAGAGGAATCCTCAGGTTCCGGCACTGAGTCCACACAAGGTCTTAGGCCCAGCATCGACGGGAGAGGAATCCCGAGAGGCCCCCCGAGCAACTCCCATGGGGACTGGCCTTTACTGAGGCCACCAGAACGGATCCCTGAGGCCCCTTCGTAAGTCGAGAGCACCTGCCACAACTCGAGAAAATCCAGGAGGTTCTCCCCAGACGAGATGACGCCCATTTCCGCTGAGGCAAGTAGGGGGTAATCACACTTAAACTCTGGAACTTCCAAAGGGTCTTTCACACCCTTGCTGCAACTCAAGAAGTTCCCCGACATACCCGTCTCCACTCTAGAGGAATGGGAGTGTCCCGCCCATATCCAGAGTGGCCCCGTTTCCGCCTGCTAGCTCGAGAGGAGGGTTCCTTTCCCTGCGTGGTCGGGAAAGAATTCCTAGCGTTCCCGTCGCATCTCAAGAGGAGGCGCTCTCCACAGGAAAGGCGAGAAGAACTCCAGGATCAGGCCCCATTCCCAGAGTCCCCAAGATGTCTCAGTCCATTCCAGGGAAACCTGTTTTCCCTGCGCTGCCTCGACTTTCAAGCCGAGGATCGACTCACACCACGGTGGCACATGGGACAGCCCTGTGGGAAAGCCTCGTGGGAAAGCCACAGATCCCTTGATCCTCGCGAAGGGAAGCGTGACACTGCTGCTACAGCTCGGGAGGAAAGCGCACGTGCATGCCCCCACTCGAGACGAGGACTGACTCCCCTGGGGAGACTCCAGAAGTACCCCAAGATCCATGTCAGCACTGGAGAGGAATCCTCAGGTTCCGGCACCGAATCCACACAAGGTCTTATGCCGGGGTCCAGCCCCGGTGGATCCAGGGAATTCGAAGGGTGGACGGCGTTGGTGTGGAAAGACTTGTTTATTTATTAATGTAAGATTACATTAGGAAACTATAGTGTAGTAAGAAGATTAAGTGGAGGAAGAGTGCTGAATAGCTTGGTTTTCGCGGACGGGCCAATAAAATTCCAGACAAGGAATTTGCACCACCTACGTTGGGCCACCGGCGCCCGCTTGAATATCTAAGGGTGCCTCGCCTTAAGCTCCCTTTCATGCGGGTCTTAACAGCCAGGCCAAGTAAGTAGACCTGGCGAGCCTCCGCACTCCATGTGGAGATTCAGCCTGAAGTTATAGTAAAGAGCAGAGAGAAGGAAAGGTAGAGAAGAAGAAAGAGGGAGAAAGACACAGGGGGAGCCAGAGTCCCAAGAAACCAGGCTGAGAGACTAGTTCGAGAAGCTGGTCCGAGAAACTGGCCCCCCGGCCCTGGCCTCCTCCTTTATTGTTCAGCAGGTCTTTTATACTTTTGATAATACATGGAGATCAATGGATAACACAAAATTATGTAGTGTTCGCAACCCAGATTCTTTCTGTATATCATTTTGTATACAAAAGGTCTCAGGTAATTTACATTATCTTCTGGCCAAGAGGCTTGTTAACACTTTTTCGCTCTCTTCCTTAATGAATGTTAATTTTGTTTCCCCTGAAGTGTTTTTCTTTAATCTGCATCTCCTTAAAGCACTAAAGTTACATCTCTATAGAACAAAGGTGCAGTGGGTTATAACAAAGAAGGTACTTAACTCAAAGATCTAATGTTGCTAATACCAGGTCTACTACTTGTTTTTCACATACCAACTATATCTAAAAATAAAGGATATGAAAATTTGGCAGCAAGCATTGACCCAAAAAATGAAACTTTTAATCAGTCCTATTCTAAAGATTCTGACTCCTCAAAGCTCCTGCATTCCTAGGATGTTTTAAGCTTCCCTGTGCCTCCCGGGAGGCCTCAAACAATCACAAGCGCAGCTGTACGAGTCTACAGGCAGGCTAGAAAGCCATCAGAGGGTTTTTGGATTGAAACACTCTTTCAAATGCAGAAGACTAACGCCCTGAATTGACTTTTTCCAGAAAAGGTCAGAAGAGTGAAAAAGCAGAGCACAAAACGGCAGATTTTTGTTGGGGTACATGCTTAAAAATTTCCAGAGGGTCCCTGAAGTCTGAGCACGCCTTGCGTATGTCAGCTTCCTTCCTCATAACCTTGTCACGGGCGGGCTTCCTCACACTGGCTCCCGGCAGCCTTAGGCCCCCGGCATCGACGGGAGAGGAATCCCGAGAGGCCCCCGAGGAACTCGCTGGGGACTGGCCTTTCCTGAGGCCACCAGAGCGGGTCCCTGAGGTCCCTGTCGTAAGTCAAGAGCACCTGCCGCAACTCGAGAAAATCCAGGAGGTTCTCCCCTCCAAGCGAGATGAGAGCCATTTCCGCTGAGGCGTCTCGAGGCTAATCACACCTAAACTCTGGAACTTCCAAAGGGTCCTTCACACCCTTGCTGCAACTCAAGAAATTCCCCGACATACCGTCTCCACCCCCAAGAGGAAGCACGAGAGTCCCGCCCACATCCAGAGGAGCCCCCTTCTGCCTCCTAGCTCGAGAGAAGGATTCATTCCCTGTGTGCTCGTGAAAGAATTTCCGGCGTTCCCTCGCATCTCAAGAGGCGGCACTCTCCACAAGTAAGGCAAGCAGAACTCCAGGGTCGTGCCACCATTACCAGAGTCCTCCAGATGTCTCAGTCCTTTCCAGGGAAACCTGTTTCCCTGCACTGCTTCGTTTTCAAGCCGAGGATCGACTCACACCACGGTGGCACGTGGGACAGCCTGTGGGAAAGCCTCATGGGAAAACCTCCTGGAAAGCCTCGAGGGAAAGCCACAGATCCCTTGATCCACGCGAAGGGAAGCGTGACACTGCTGCTACAGCTCGGGAGAAAGCGCACGTGCATGCCCCCACTTGAGACGGGACTGACTCCCCTGGGGAGACTAGAAGTATCCCAAGATCATGTCAGCGCTGGAGAGGAATCCTCAGGTTTCGGAACCGACTCCACACAAGGTCTTCGGCCCTGGCATCGACGGGAGAGGAATCCCGAGAGGCCCGAGCAACTCGCATGGGGAATGGCTTTCCTGAGGCACCAGAGCGGGTCCCCTGAGTCCAGTCGTAAGTCGAGAGCACCTGCC
>NW_017195512.1:0-20430 GCF_001704415.2 Capra hircus
GGGAATTACTTTTCCGACCACGCATGTGAAAGGATCCTCCTTCTCGAGCTAGTAGGCCGGAAACGGGGCTCCTCTGGATGTGGGCAGAACTCTCGTGCTTTCTCTCGAGTGGAGACGGGTATGTCGGGAACTTCTTGAGTTGCAGCAAGGGTGTGAAGGACCTTTGGAAGTTTCAGAGTTTAGGTGTGACTAGCCTCGAGACGCCTCAGCGGAAATGGGCCTCATCTCGCCTGGAGGGGAGAACCTCCTGGATTTTCTCGAGTTGTGGCAGGTGCTCTGGACTTACGAGGGGACCTCAGGGACCGCTCTGGTGGCCTCAGGAAAGGCCAGTCCCCATGCAAGTTCTCGGGGCCTCTCGGATTCCTCTCCGTCGATGCCAGGGCCTAAGACCTTGTGTCGAGTCGGTGCTGGAACCTGAGGATTCCTCTCCAGTGCTGACATGATCTTGGGGTACTTCTGGAGTCTCACCAGGGCAGTCAGACCTCGTCTCGATTGGGGGCATGCCTGTGCGCTTTCCTCCTGAGCTGTAGCAGCAGTGTCATGGTTCCTTCGCCTGGATCAAGGGATCTGGCTTTCCCTCGAGGCTTTCTCTCTAGGTTTTCCAACGAGGCTTTCCCACAGGGCTGTCCCACGTGCCACTATGGTGTGAGTCGATCCTCGGCTTGAAATTCGAAGCAGTTCAGGGAAAACAGGTTTGCTGGAATGGACTGAGATATCTGGGGGACTCTGGGAATGGTGGCATGAACCTGGAGTTCCTCTCGCCTTTCCTGTGGAGAGCGCCTCCTCTTGAGATTCGATGGGCACGCCAAGGAATTCTTTCCCGACCACACAGGGAAAGGATCCTCTTCTCGAGCTATGAGGAGGAAACGGGACTCCTCTGGATGTGGGTGGGACTCTCGTGCTTCCTCTCGAGTGGAGACGGTTATGTCGGGGAACTTCTTGAGTTGCAGCAAGGATGTGAAGGCTTTTGGATGTTCCAGAGTTAGGTGTGATTAGCCTCGAGACCCTCAGCGGAAATGGGCCTCATCTCGCCTGGAGGGATAACCTCCTGGATTCTCTCGAGTTGCGGCAGGTGCTCTCGAGTTACGACGGGGACCTCAGGGACCCGCTCTGGTGGCCTCAGGAAAGGCCAGTCCCCATGCGAGTTGCTCGGGGTCTCTCGGGATTCCTCTACTGTTGATGCCGGGGCCTAAGACCTTGTGTGGAGGTGCCAGAAACTGAGGATTTCTCTCCAGTGATGACATGGATCTTGGGGTACTTCTGGAGTCTCCCCAGGGGAGTCAGTACTCGTCTCGTGTGGGGGCATGCACGTGTGCTTTCTCCCGAGCTCTAGCAGCAGTGTCACGCTTCATTCGCGTGGATCATGGGATCTGTAGCTTTCCCTCGAGGCTTTCGAGGCTTTCCCCCAAGGCTTTCCCGCAGGGCTGTCCCACGTGCACCGTGGTGTGAGTCGATCCTCGGCTTGAAAGTCTAGGCAGTGCAGGAAAACAGGTTCCCTGGAATGGACTGAGACATCTGGGGACTCTGGAATGGTGGCACGACCCTGGAGTTCCTCTCGCCTTTCCTGTGGAGAGCCTCCTCTTGAGATGCGACGGGAACGCCGGGAATTCTTTCCCAACCACGCAGGGAAAGGATCCCTCCTCTCAAGCTAGGAGGCGGAAACGGGGCTCCTCTGGATGTGGGGGACTCTCGTGCTTCCTCTCGAGTGGAGACGGGTATGTCGGGGAACTTCTTGAGTTGCAGCAAGGGTGTGAAGGACCCTTTGTAAGTTCCAGGTTAGGTGTGATTAGCCTCGAGACGCCTCAGCGGAAATGGGCCTCATCTCCCTGGAGGGAGAACTCCTGGATTTTCTCGAGTTGCGGCAGGTGCTCTCGACTTACGACGGGGACCTCAGGGACCCGCTCTGTTGGCCTCAGGAAAGGCCAGTCCCCATGCGAGTTGTTCGGGGCCCTCTCGGATTCCTTCCCGTCGATGCCGGGGCCTAAGACCTTGTGTGGAGTCGTGCCGGAACCTGAGGATTCCTCTCCAGTGCTGACATGGATCTTGGGGTACGTCTGGAGTCTCCCCAGGGGAGTCAGTCCTCGTCTCGAGTGGGGGCATGCACGTTCGCTTTTCTCCCGAGCTGTAGCAGCAGTGTCACGCTTCCCTTCACGTGGATCAAGGGATCTGAGGCTTTCCCTCGAGGCTTGCCCACGAGGCTTTCCCACAGGGCTGTCCCACGTGTCACTGTGGTGTGAGTCCATACTCGGCTTGAAAGTCGAGGCAGTGCAGGGAAAACAGGTTTCCCTGGAATGAACTGAGACATCTGGGAGACTCTGGGAATGGTGGCACGACCCTGGAGTTCCTCTCGCCTTTCCTGTGGAGAGCGCCTCTTCTTGAGATGCGACAGGAACGCCGGGAATTCTTTCCCGAACACGCAGGGAAAGGATCCCTCCTCTCGAGCTAGGAGGCGGAAACGGGGCTTCTCTGGATGAGGGCGGGACTCTCGTGTTTCCCTCGAGTGGAGACGGGTATGTCGGGGGAACTTCTTGAGTTGCAGCAAGGGTGTGAAGGACCCTTTGAAGTTCCAGAGGTTAGGTGTGATTAGCCTCGAGACGCCTCAGCGGAAATGGGCCTCATCTCCCGGAGGGAGAACCTCCTGGATTTTCTCGAGTTGCGGCAGGTGCTCTCACTTACGACGGGGACCTCAGGGACCCGCTCTGGTGGCCTCAGGAAAGGCCAGTCCCATGCGAGTTGCTCGGGGGCCTCTCGGGATTCCTCTCCCGTCGATGCCAGGGGCCTAAGACCTTGTGTGGAATCGGCTGCCGAAACCTGAGGATTCCTCTCCAGTGCTGACAATGGATTTGGGGTACTTTTGGAGTCTCCAGAGGGGAGTCAGTCCTCGTCTCGAATTGGGGCATTCACGTGCGATTTCCTCTCGAGCTGTAGCAGCAGTGTCACGCTTCATCTTCCCGTGGATCAAGGGATCTGTGGCTTTCCCTCGAGGCCTTGGCCACGAGGCTTTCCCACAGGGCTGTCCCACAAGCCACCGTGGTGTGAGTCGATCCTCGGCTTTAAAGTCGTGGCAGTGCAGGGAACAACAGGTTTCCCTGGAATGGACTGAGACATCTGGGGACTCTGGGAATGGTGGCACGACCCTGGATTACCTCTCGCCCTTCCTGTGGAGAGCCCTCCTCTTGAGATGAGACGGGAACGCCGGGAATTCTTTCCCGACCACGCAGGGAAAGGATCCCAGCTCACGAGCTAGGAGGCGGAAACGGGGCTCCTCTGGATGAGGGAGGGACTCTCCTCATTCCTCTCGAGTGGAAACGGGTATGTCGGGGAACTTCTTGAGTTGCAGCAAGGGTGTGAAGGATCCTTTGGAAGTTCCAGAGGTTAGATGTGATTACCCTCGAGACGCCTCTCTGGAAATGGGCATCATCTCGCTTAGAGGGGAGAACCTCCTGGATTTTCTCGAGTTGCGGCAGGTGCCCTCGACTTACGACGGGGCCCAAAGGGACCCGCTCTGGTGGCCTCAGGAAAGGTCAGTCCCCATGCGAGTTGCTCGGGGCCTCTCGGTATTGCTCTGCCATCGATGCCAGGGCCTAAGACCTTGTGTGGAGTCGGTGCTGGAACCTGAGGATTTCTCTCCAGTGCTGACATGGATCTTGGGGTACTTCTGGAGTCTCCCCTGGGAGTCAGTCCTCGTCTCGTGTGGGGGCATGCCGTGCGCTTACCTTCCAAGCTCTATCAGCAGTGTCACGCTTCCCTTCACGTGGATCAAGGGATCTGTGGCTTTACCTCGAGGCTTTCCCACGAGGCTTTCCCTCGAGGCTTTCCCACAGGGCTCTCCCACGTGCCACCGTGGTGTGACTCTATCCTCGGATTGAAAGTCGAGGCAGTGCAGGGTAAACAGGTTTCCCTGGAATGGACTGAGACATCCGGGGCATTCAGGGAATGGTGGCACGACCTGGAGTTCCTCTCACCTTTACTGTTTAGAGCCCTCCTCTTGAGATGCGACGGGAACGCCGGGAATTCTTTCCGGACACGCAGGGAAAGGATCCCTCCTCTCGAGCTAGGAGGCGGAAACACGGCTCATCTGAATGTGGGCTGGACTCTCGTGCTTCCTCTCGAGTGGAGACGGGTATGTCGGGGAACTTCTTGAGTTGAAGCAAAGGTGTGAAGGACATTTTCGTAAGTTGCCAGAGTTTAGGTGTGATTAGACTCGAGACATCTCAGCGGAAATGGGCCTCATCTCGCCTGGAGGGGAGAACTTCCTGGATTTTCTCGAGTTGCGGCAGGTGCTCTCGACTTACGACGGGGACCTCAGGGACCCGCTCTGGTCGCCTCAGGAAAGGCCAGTCCCCATGCGAGTTGTTCGGGTGCCTCTCGGTGCCGGGGGTCCAGCCCCGGTGGATCCAGGGAACTCGAAGGGTGGACGGCGTTGGCGTGGAAAGACTTGTTTGTTTATTAATGTAAGATTAGATTAAGAAACTATAGTGTAGTAAGAAGGTTAAGTGGAGGAAGAGGGCTGAATAGCTTGGTTTACGCGGAAGGCCAATAAAATTCCAGACAAGGAATTTGCACCATCTACGTTGGGCCACCGGCGCCCGCTTGAATATCTAAGGGTGCCTCGCCTTAAGCTCCCTTTCGTGCGGGTCTTAACAGCCGGGGCAAGTAAGTAGACCTGGCGAGCCTCCGCGCCCCAGATGGAGATTCAGCCTGAAGTTAAAGTAAAGAGCAGAGAGAGGAAAGGGGAGAGAAGAGGAGAGAGAGAGACATGGGGGGAGCCAGAGTCCCAAGAAACCAGGCCGAGAGACTAGTTCGAGAAACTGGTCCGAGAAACTGGTCCGAGAAACTGGTCCGAGAAACTGGTCCGATCCTTTATTGTTCAGAAGGCCTTTTATACTTTTGATAAAACATGGAGATCAATGGGTAACACAGAATTATGTAGCGTTCGCAGCCCAGACTCTTTCTATACATCATTTTGTATACAAAAGGTCTCAGGTGATTTACATTATCTTCTGGCCAAGAAGCTTGTTAACACTTTTTATCTCTCTTCCTTAATGAATGTTGATTTTGTTTCCCCTGAAGTGTTTTTCTTTAATTTGCATCTCCTTAAAGCATTAAAGTTACATCTCTATAGAACAAAGGTGCAGTGGGATATAACAAAGAAGGTACTTAACTCGAAGATCTAATGTTGCTAATACCAGGTCTACTACTTGTTTTTCTATATACCAACTATATCTAAAAATAAAGGATATGAAAATTTGGCAGCAAGCATTGACTCAACAAATGAAACTTTTAATCAGTCCTATTCTAAAGATTTTGACTCTTCGGAAGCCCCTACATTCCTAGGATGTTTTAAGCTTCCTGTGCCTCCTGCGGTCAGGAGGCCTCAAACAATCACACTCGCAGAGTCCTGCAGGCAGGCTAGAAAGCCATCGGAGGGGTTTTTGGATTGAAACACTCTTTCAAATGCAGAAGACTAAAGCCCTGAATTGACTTTTTCCAGAAAATGTCAGAAGAGTGGAAAAGCAGAGCACAAAAGCCGGCAGATTTTTGTTGGGGTACATGCTTAGGAATTTCCAGAGGGGTCCCTGAAGTCTGAGCACGCCTTGCGTATGTCAGCTTCCTTCCTCATGACCTTGTCACGGGCGGGATTCCTCACATTGGCTTCCGGCATCTCCCCCTTCTTTATTATTTTTTAAAAAAATTAGGTGCAGTTCAGTCGCGAGATTCTGAATGCTCTGCCGAAGAGTCCTGACAACACAAGGAAGCACGATTACAAGGAGCAGGATTATGGCACCCACAGCAGCATAGCTAGAAACAGTAGTCAGAAGAGTTTTTCCAGAAATGAAGTCAGAGAAGGTGTGGAAAATGTCATTGGCTTCTCCTGCAGCAGTAAAATCTAATCGAGAGTGTTCCAAGGTCTGAATCTGATTATGAAGTTTCCCTAAGTCTAAACTAATATCTGAGCTGTTCCAAACACCTAAAATATGATTTTTGACTCTCTCCCATTCAAAAATCTGTCTCATTTACTTTCAGGGATGTAACACATATCCACCGGTAATCAGCATGACATGAAAGAGCCATTTTCACTTTCAGACTCTGTAATTCAGTCCCAATATGCATTACTGCTTCTTCTAAGGCATCAACCCTTATTTCTAGCTTCCTATCTATAATTTCCTGGGTTGCCAGCGTTAAAGAAACATTTTTGGATACGGTATCAACATATTGGGCAGTATGCACTTGTTGAGACAATGACAATGCCGCCACAGTAACAGAAGTAATTGCAGTTATCAAAGCCGATATTCCCAAAACAAGTAAGCCCACAAACCGTCGTGTCCGCATTAAATCTTGTAGCCGTTGCAGTACAGCTAGGCCATGGTTATCATACCAATACGTGGCCACAGTTACAGGTACCATGAGATAGGACGGACGTTTTAAAACCATGAAAGAGCAAACTTTATATTGAGGAGTTAAACAGGATGAAAGCATACATTGTTCACAAGACACTACATGGGGTCCACCTGTATAATTCAATTGTATGTTAAGTCTTTCAGAATCATTAGTGAAAAGAAAAACATAAGGAGAGGGTAAACAAGCTAAAATGGAGTAGGTAGAGGTATTCTTTGGTCGGATTAAAATAATAGGGGCGGTGGCTGCAAGGGCTCTCCAAATTTCTGGCTGCCAAAAGGTTTTACCTCTAGTCGTATAAGACAGCATAGGGGGTACGAATTGGTTATGATGCCGTCTGGTGGCAACTAACGGCCAAGAAACTGAATATTTTTTCCAATTATCCAATCTATTGATAAAGCCATCGTCAGACTCAGGGTCTTGACCTGGATTTGGGTTGCTCCAGTCCTGAATTGCACAATTTCTTCCTCCCGGCATATTGTAATCTATTTTCGAATTATAAATACAAGACTTCCAAATTGGATATCCTGAATGATCATCTATAGTTTTCCAAACAACATCTGAGGGAGCAACATCGTCACAATTTGGATAGTCTGATGGAGTTTCGAGAGACAAGGACTTATAGGAGCCAAGGACCCCAGGCATACGGGCTCGTAATATCCAAGCAGACCGATCCCCTTTAGATGCAAATTTAGAGGTTGGGGAATCTGTCATAACTGCTTTTGTGGAGGCTCCAACGCATCCTGTCTTGGTAAAGAAATCTCCTGTAAGGCCAGGAGGAAAATTAAAGCAAACAGGAAAATCATCTGCTAGTCCTTTAAAGGTATAATTGAAATTAATAGGGTATTGGTCTTTTGTATAGGAAGTATAGGATCCTCCCAAAAGGCGAGGCTGGTCTGTACTAACTCGTATGGGGTCACTGTTCCAAGTAACAACTTGGAAAGTTGGGGGATCCGGGAGAAACGCCCAATATTTGGTTGGAATGGGAGCAGCGCTTACCTGGCAAGAGAGCAAGGCAAGCATGGCAATAAACACCTTTTCAGGAGAGACTGACGATCCCTGTAGGGTAGCTATCCCCTGTGCCTGGCGACAGAGGGCTTTAATCTGTCCCCAGGTAGGTAAGGAGGCTTGTTGGGTTGACTGAGCTGGGCGTCCTAATGGATTCCTGCGAGGCAAAAAATCAGGGGGCGCAATATCCTGTATCTGAAGTCGTGACATCTGTCCAGTGGGTGGCTCCGCTCCTCGCCTATCCGGGATCTCCAATGTCAGCTGTCCTAGGGTCAGCGGCGTTTCCCGTGCTGGCGGAGGGAGCGGAGGAAGAGGGAGTTTCTTCCTTTTTAGAGATCGCGGTGGCGGGGGATTCTGGTATCCGGGGAGCTGAGACATGGCGAATTAGTCTGTCTGGAACCCAAATCGGAGCGTCCGCGTCCTGTGGAAAAACACAAGCATACCCTCGCCCACTGGTTAATAAGGGGTCAGGACCTTTCCATTGTCCGGAGAGAAGGTCCCTCCATTTTACTAATGGTTTTGCATTCAATTGCTCTGGGCACCAATGGCGAAGCATTGCAGTGTTTCCGGATGAATCAGTATTTAAGTTATTTATCACGAAAAGAGCATGTTTCAAAATCTGATGGGGGGAACTATATTTAAATTCCCCTTCTTTTAGTTTTTGAATATGGATTTTCAGTGTTTGATGTGCTCTTTCCACAATGGCTTGTCCTTGCGGGTTATAAGGGATGCCGGTGTTATGTTTAATTTGAAATCTTGTACAGAATTGCTGAAAAGATTTAGAAGTGTAAGCAGGGGCATTATCAGTTTTTAAAGCTTTTGGCAAGCCCAGATAGGAAAAGCATGTAAAAAGATGTTGTATTACATCTTTAACTGCTTCCCCTGTACGAGCAGTGGCAATAATAACATGAGAGAAGGTATCTACAGTTACATGAACAAAAGACAGTTTTCCAAACGAAGAGACATGGGTTACATCCATTTGCCAGAGTGCATTAGGTTTGAGACCGCGAGGGTTAACTCCCAGAGGCAAAGCATTCACGGTAGTAGGACAATGTGAACAAGAACGAACAATCTCTCGGGCAGATTCTCGAGGAATTTGAAACTGGTATCGTAAGGCAGTGGCATTCTGATGATGAAGTGAGTGAGAAGCTCGAGCTTCTTCAAAAACAGAAGCCACTGAAATCCTGGTTAACGAATCTGCCAATTCATTGAGAGCATTTAAAGGGCCAGGCAGGCCGGAATGAGCTCGAATGTGGCCGATAAAGAACGCCCGATTTCTTTTCCAAATTTGCTGCTGCAGTCTAGTTAACAAATGGTAGATAGCGGTTTTGTTTTCAGGCAAAACTGCAGTCTCAATGTGTGGAAACAGCCTGACCACATACTGAGAGTCAGAATAAAGGTTAAATTCTTTCTCTGCAAACATAACAAAGGCCTCAATAACAGCTGTGATTTCAGCTCTTTGAGCTGAAGTTTCTTGTGTTTCCAAAAGTTTCTGATGATCTCTTGTGACTATAGAGGCTCTACCATTAGCCGATCCATCAGTAAAGACTACCTGAGCATCTGAAATAGGGAACTGTTTACACCGGACAGGAAAAATAACTGGATGGTTAGACATAAAATTTAGCAAAACATGTGAGGGTAAATGATGCAAAATTTGACCACAGTAATTCCCTATAGCAATCTGCCAGTCTTCATCAAACATTAGAAGAGCATCAAGCTGCTCCTTATTATATGGAATTACAATCTCTGATGGCTCCTTACCAAATAATTCAATGCTCCGCTTCCTTCCTTTTAGTATTAATGTGGCAATTAAACCAGGATAAGAAGCCACGACTTTTTTAGCTTGGGTGGGAAGATGGATCCATTCTAAAGGGCCGCCTTGCCACAGAACTCCCGTAGGCGCCACTGGAGTAGCTAGGCAAAGGAACTGCCAAGTCATCGTCAAATCAATTCTTTTTACATAGCTATTCGATAAGGCTGCTTCTACTTTGTCTAGGGCTTCTTGAGCCTCAGCTGTTAATTGTCTTTTAGAGGTTGGATCAGGATCCCCGCGTAAAATGTTAAAAAGAGGTTTTAATTCGGCAGTGGTTAATTTTAAATATGGCCTAATCCAATTAATATCACCTAAAAGTTTTTGATAATCATTTAAAGTAATAAGATGGTCTTTTCTCAATTGCAACGGGGTATGAGTCACCGTTTCCGAATTTATGACTCTCCCTAAGTAAGTTATGGGCGGATTGATTTGAATTTTTTCTGGGGCAATTTTTAGGCCTCTGTCTGTCAATGCCTGGGTCAGGTCCTGGAGGACAGTTTGCAGGTGAACTCTATCAGGATGAGCTATTAAAATATCATCCATATAGTGAATCATATATACGTGTTCATATTTAACCCTAATATCTTCTAGAGCGGCATTAACAAATTTTTGGCATAAGGTAGGGCTATTTTTCATTCCCTGAGGCAAAACCTTCCACTGAAACCGTAAGTAAGGCTGCTTAAGATTTTCTGATGGCAGACTAAAGGCAAATCGCTTTTTATCCTCAGGATTTAAGGGAATAGTGAAAAAACAATCTTGTAAATCAATAACAATTATATTATATCCCTCTGGAACGGCTACTGGGGAAGGGAGCCCAGGCTGTAAGGCCCCCATGTCCTCCATGGTGGCATTAATAGCTCTCAAATCCTGTAAAAGTCGCCATTTACCAGATTTTTTCTTAATGACAAAAATAGGAGTGTTCCAGGGGCTATTGGAGGGCTCAATATGTCCCAATTCTAATTGTTCAAAGATTAATGCTTTAGCTGCCAGTAATCTTTCCTTATGCAGAGGCCATTGTTCTACCCACACCGGATCTTGAGATTTCCATGTAATGGGGTCGGCAGCAAAAACAATGGCCTCCATTATAAATTTGGATATCCCAATCCAGCACGTAACTTGCGAGGAGTTGGGCAAATTGGCTCAATTATCCCTGTCTGTTGTTTACCCAATCCTTTTGATGGATCATAGCCCATCTGCAACATCTGAGAGGTCACTTTATCATCAGGGCTAAAAAGTAACACTCCCATTTGAGACAGCACGTCCCTCCCCCACAGGGTAAAGGGGAGTGAAGGGACTACATACGGTTGGAAAGTTCCACGGGTATCCTCAAATTGCCAATCTAAAATTTTTGCACTTTTGGCTACTGTGGGGGCTCTTCCTATCCCCACCAAGTTATTTTCAGTAGTATGTGTGGGCCAGGAGCTGGGCCAGTCTTTTCCTGAAATGCAAGAAACGTCTGCTCCTGTGTCTAATAACCCCACAATAGACTTGCCATTAATCAGAATAGTTTTCATAGGACGTTTCTGAGTAATTTCTGTTATCCAAAAAACCATATCACTAGACCCAAATCCTTTATCCTGCCTTTTATTCTGAGTAGCTGTGTGCCCAATTGCAGTGTGGTAAGGCAAAAGCAAAAGTTGGGCTATTCTTTGTCCCTGATGTATTTGGAAAGTTTTAATTGGGGGTGAAATCATTATCTGGATTTCTCCTGTATAATCTGAGTCAATTACTCCAGGGATGATTGTGAGACCTTGCATAGCTAAGGAACTTCTGCCTAGTATAATTCCTAGTAAACCTGTTGGTAATGGGCCTTTAACTCCTGTAGGGATTTTCACAGTGGGGCTATCTGGTGTTAATATTGCTGAGGTGGTGGAACTGAGGTCCAGTCCTGCGCTGCCTGGGGTTGCTCTGATGAGTTCTGCGACGGGACGAAGGGAATGAATGGGTTCAGTGAGGCTGCCCCAATTGTTGTCGGGGCCTGAGGCTGGCCCCTCAATCCGTTTCCCGACTGCTGGTCGGGGCCCAAAAGGCTCCATTTCTATGGAATTGTGACCTACATTCTTTTGCCCAATGATATCCTTTTTGACAACGAGGGCAGAGAGATCTAGGGAGATTAGTATGCACAGAATTCGGCAGAGAAGAACCGGTTGCTTTTTGGGGACAAGCTCGCATAAAGTGCCCTTCCCGTCCGCAAGAGAAGCAGGCCTTGGATAAACCAATATTCTGGCCTGGACTACTGGAATGACTCTTTGACGGGTTATTTTTATTTGTAAAAAAGGACTGTACTGCCTGCTGGTAAGAATTTCCCTTTATGGCTGCAGCTATGGCAACGCCCTGCATCATTGCTGGTCCTACATCTGCACATTGCCTGATATAATCTATTATTTCCCCAGTTTTTTTAATAGGACGTAAAATGGCCTGGCAGGTAGAATTAGCATTTTCAAATGCCAGTTGTTTTATTAATATACTAGCTGCCTCAGTATTGGAAATTACTCTGTTGACTGCCTCTGCAAGTCTTGATATAAAGTCTTCATATGGCTCTTCTGGTTTTTGTTTAACATTTGAGAAGGACGAGGTAGATTCTTTCCCTTCAGGCAACAAACGCCAAGCCCCAAGGGCGCAGGCGGTTACTTGATCTAAAGTAGTTTTGTCTAATCCCATTTGATCTCTAAGTGTTCCGAAATCATTAGTCCCTGCCAACATACTTTTTATAATATATCTTGGGCCATATTTTTGGTTAGCATCAGCCTGTTTTTGGGCAAGATCTTCATATTCAGTTCTCCAAAGTACATATTGACCTCCAGACAGACAAGCTTTAGCGACTGTCTTCCAGTCATGGGGTGTCATCCATCTGCCCGCTAAAGCCTCCACCAATGATACAGTATACGGGGCTTTAGGCCCATACAAAGCACAAGCCTGTTTGAGTTCTTTAATCATTTTCATTGGAATGGGTTCCCAGTGGGGGGCTGTTCTGCCACCGCTGCCACCAAATATTATGGGGAAACAAGCCTCAAGGTGGGGATCAAGTTCATCATCTGGGCTAGAGAAAACCCTTCTTCGGGGAGCTTCTAGTGGAGGCCCTTCACCCTTATAGGGAGGGGGCGGCAAGGGGTGTCCTATGTCACTTTCTTCGTACTTTGGGAATTTTTTATCCGTTTTGTGTTTAGGTCTTACGGATGTTTTATCTGGGGATGTCTGCCTTAAGCTCTCAGGTGCATATATCCTGATGGGGGACATTTGTCTTGAGCCTCTGGAAGCAGAAGGCTTAATTAAGGAAATTTCTCTTGAATTTCTGGAAACAGGTGGTCTGGTTGGGGAAGTTTTTATTAAGCTCTTTGGAGCAGATAATCTAATTGGAGAAGTTTCTCTTAAACTCCTTGGAGCATCTTTATTTAATAAAGACCAATCCTCATCAGAATGATCTTGACTTACTTCTTCTTCCAGATCTTCCTCATCTGAAACCTGCTCTTTTTTGTCATCTCTATCTATTACCTTTTCTTGGGCAGTCATTGCAGCTATCATTTGATTCAACTGCCGATAGCTAGGTGTAGCCTCCTTTTCATCACTCTCCTCTTCGATAGATACCTTTTTATGTGCACTTTCCTCTTTAAGGTGTACCTTTTCAGATTCAGGGGCAGGGTCTAGAGCGTCCCTAATTATATTCCATAAGGAAAAGGCGTCAGTAGGCACCTTTTCTGAGCCATGTTCAGCATGGTGAGTTTTTAGTTGTTTTCCTACTCTCTCCCAGGTGTCTAAGTTAACAGTGCCTTCTTCTGGAAACCAGGGACACTGTTCTTGTACAAAGGAAAAAAATGAATGAATATTGGATTTTTTAACTTTAATTCCTCGTTTAGTTAGTAACTGCAAGATTACTCCTATAAAAAGCTGTCTTTCTTTTGATTCACTGTTACCCATGTCAGAAAATTAAGTCTTATAGAAAAGTCTACCTCAACAAAAGGTTTTACCTTTGGCGAGGGGGGTTTTGATTTTAACCCTAGGATAGCAGGTTTCTTTTCAACCTCTAGAGCACCAGGTTTCTCTTAAACCCTTGAACACTTCCCACTCTTCCTCACCCTGTCTATCCTACAGGGGGGTCCGCGGCACCCTGAGTGGGGTCCTAGCCGTCCCGAACACTCAACACTGGGGGAGTACCCGAAAGTACTCCTGGGGGAGTGATTAAGTCACTCCGGGGGGAGCAACAGAGAGTGCTCCGGGGGGAGCAACGGAGAGTGCTCCGGGGGGAGCAGCAGAGAGTGCTCCGGGGGGAGCTTTTGCTCCGAGGAACCTACCTTCGAATAGCCTGTTCCGGGCGCCACTTGCCGGGGTCCAGCCCCGGTGGATCCAGGGAACTCGAAGGGTGGACGGCGTTGGCGTGGAAAGACTTGTTTGTTTATTAATGTAAGATTAGATTAAGAAACTATAGTGTAGTAAGAAGGTTAAGTGGAGGAAGAGGGCTGAATAGCTTGGTTTACGCGGAAGGCCAATAAAATTCCAGACAAGGAATTTGCACCATCTACGTTGGGCCACCGGCACCCGCTTGAATATCTAAGGGTGCCTCGCCTTAAGCTCCCTTTCGTGCGGGTCTTAACAGCCGGGGCAAGTAAGTAGACCTGGCGAGCCTCCGCGCCCCAGATGGAGATTCAGCCTGAAGTTAAAGTAAAGAGCAGAGAGAGGAAAGGGGAGAGAAGAGGAGAGAGAGAGAGACATGGGGGGAGCCAGAGTCCCAAGAAACCAGGCCGAGAGACTAGTTCGAGAAACTGGTCCGAGAAACTGGTCCGAGAAACTGGTCCGATCCTTTATTGTTCAGAAGGCCTTTTATACTTTTGATAAAACATGGAGATCAATGGGTAACACAGAATTATGTACCGTTCGCAGCCCAGACTCTTTCTATACATCATTTTGTATACAAAAGGTCTCAGGTGATTTACATTATCTTCTGGCCAAGAAGCTTGTTAACACTTTTTATCTCTCTTCCTTAATGAATGTTGATTTTGTTTCCCCTGAAGTGTTTTTCTTTAATTTGCATCTCCTTAAAGCATTAAAGTTACATCTCTATAGAACAAAGGTGCAGTGGGATATAACAAAGAAGGTACTTAACTCGAAGATCTAATGTTGCTAATACCAGGTCTACTACTTGTTTTTCTATATACCAACTATATCTAAAAATAAAGGATATGAAAATTTGGCAGCAAGCATTGACTCAACAAATGAAACTTTTAATCAGTCCTATTCTAAAGATTTTGACTCTTCGGAAGCCCCTACATTCCTAGGATGTTTTAAGCTTCCTGTGCCTCCTGCGGTCAGGAGGCCTCAAACAATCACACTCGCAGAGTCCTGCAGGCAGGCTAGAAAGCCATCGGAGGGGTTTTTGGATTGAAACACTCTTTCAAATGCAGAAGACTAAAGCCCTGAATTGACTTTTTCCAGAAAATGTCAGAAGAGTGGAAAAGCAGAGCACAAAAGCCGGCAGATTTTTGTTGGGGTACATGCTTAGGAATTTCCAGAGGGGTCCCTGAAGTCTGAGCACGCCTTGCGTATGTCAGCTTCCTTCCTCATGACCTTGTCACGGGCGGGATTCCTCACATTGGCTTCCGGCATCTCGGTATTCCTTTCCCGTCGATGCCGGGGCCTAAGACCTTGTGTGGAGTCAGTGCCGGAACCTGAGGATTCCTCTCCAGTGCTGACATGGATCTTGGGGTACGTCTGGAGTCTCCCCAGGGGAGTCAGTCCTCGTCTCGAGTGGGGGCATGCACGTTCGCTTTTCTCCCGAGCTGTAGCAGCAGTGTCACGCTTCCCTTCACGTGGATCAAGGGATCTGAGGCTTTCCCTCGAGGCTTTCCCACGAGGCTTTCCCACAGGGCTGTCCCACGTGTCACTGTGGTGTGAGTCCATACTCGGCTTGAAAGTCGAGGCAGTGCAGGGAAAACAGGTTTCCCTGGAATGAACTGAGACATCTGGGAGACTCTGGGAATGGTGGCACGACCCTGGAGTTCCTCTCGCCTTTCCTGTGGAGAGCGCCTCTTCTTGAGATGCAACAGGAACGCCGGGAATTCTTTCCCGAACACGCAGGGAAAGGATCCCTCCTCTCGAGCTAGGAGGCGGAAACGGGGCTTCTCTGGATGAGGGCGGGACTCTCGTGTTTCCCCTCGAGTGGAGACGGGTATGTCGGGGAACTTCTTGAGTTGCAGCAAGGGTGTGAAGGACCCTTTGTAAGTTCCAGAGGTTAGGTGTGATTAGCCTCGAGACGCCTCAGCGGAAATGGGCCTCATCTCCCGTGGAGCGGAGAACCTCCTGGATTTTCTCGAGTTGCGGCAGGTGCTCTCAACTTACGACGGGGACCTCAGGGACCCGCTCTGTTGGCCTCAGGAAAGGCCAGTCCCCATGCGAGTTGCTCGGGGGCCTCTCGGGATTCCTCTCCCGTCGATGCCGGGGCCTAAGACCTTGTGTGGAATCGCTGCCGAAACCTGAGGATTCCTCTCCAGTGCTGACATGGATTTGGGGTACTTTTGGAGTCTCCAGAGGGGAGTCAGTCCTCGTCTCGAATTGGGGCATTCACGTGCGATTTCCTCTCGAGCTGTAGCAGCAGTGTCACGCTTCTCTTCCCGTGGATCAAGGGATCTGTGGCTTTCCCTCGAGGCTTGCCCACGAGGCTTTCCCACAGGGTTGTCCCACAAGCCACCGTGGTGTGAGTCGATCCTCGGCTTTAAAGTCGTGGCAGTGCAGGGAACACAGGTTTCCCTGGAATGGACTGAGACATCTGGGGGACTCTGGGAATGGTGGCACGACCCTGGATTACCTCTCGCCCTTCCTGTGGAGAGCCCCTCCTCTTGAGATGCGACGGGAACGCCGGGAATTCTTTCCCGACCACGCAGGGAAAGGATCCCAGCTCACGAGCTAGGAGGCGGAAACGGGGCTTCTCTGGATGAGGGAGGGACTCTCCTCATTCCTCTCGAGTGGAAACGGGTATGTCGGGGAACTTCTTGAGTTGCAGCAAGGGTGTGAAGGATCCTTTGGAAGTTCCAGAGGTTAGATGTGATTACCCTCGAGACGCCTCTCTGGAAATGGGCATCATCTCGCTTAGAGGGGAGAACCTCCTGGATTTTCTCGAGTTGCGGCAGGTGCCCTCGACTTACGACGGGGCCCAAAGGGACCCGCTCTGGTGGCCTCAGGAAAGGTCAGTCCCCATGCGAGTTGCTCGGGGGCCTCTCGGTATTGCTCTGCCATCGATGCCAGGGCCTAAGACCTTGTGTGGAGTCGGTGCTGGAACCTGAGGATTTCTCTCCAGTGCTGACATGGATCTTGGGGTACTTCTGGAGTCTCCCCTGGGAGTCAGTCCTCGTCTCGTGTGGGGGCATGCCCGTGCGCTTACCTTCCAAGCTCTATCAGCAGTGTCACGCTTCCCTTCACGTGGATCAAGGGATCTGTGGCTTTACCTCGAGGCTTTCCCACGAGGCTTTCCCTCGAGGCTTTCCCACAGGGCTCTCCCACGTGCCACCGTGGTGTGACTCTATCCTCGGATTGAAAGTCGAGGCAGTGCAGGGTAAACAGGTTTCCCTGGAATGGACTGAGACATCCGGGGCATTCAGGGAATGGTGGCACGACCTGGAGTTCCTCTCACCTTTACTGTTTAGAGCCCCTCCTCTTGAGATGCGACGGGAACGCCGGGAATTCTTTCCGGACACGCAGGGAAAGGATCCCTCCTCTCGAGCTAGGAGGCGGAAACACGGCTCATCTGAATGTGGGCTGGACTCTCGTGCTTCCTCTCGAGTGGAGACGGGTATGTCGGGGAACTTCTTGAGTTGAAGCAAAGGTGTGAAGGACCCTTTCGAAGTTCCCGAGTTTAGGTGTGATTAGACTCGAGACATCTCAGCGGAAAAGGGCCTCATCTCGCCTGGAGGGGAGAACCTCCTGGATTTTCTCGAGTTGCGGCAGGTGCTCTCGACTTAGGACGGGGACCTCAGGGACCCGCTCTGGTGGCCTCAGGAAAGGCCAGTCCCCATGCGAGTTGCTCGGGGGCCTCTCGGTATTGCTCTGCCATCGATGCCAGGGCCTAAGACCTTGTGTGGAGTCGGTGCTGGAACCTGAGGATTTCTCTCCAGTGCTGACATGGATCTTGGGGTACTTCTGAAGTCTCCCCTGGGAGTCAGTCCTCGTCTCGTGTGGGGGCATGCCCGTGCGCTTACCTTCCAAGCTCTATCAGCAGTGTCACGCTTCCCTTCACGTGGATCAAGGGATCTGTGGCTTTACCTCGAGGCTTTCCCACGAGGCTTTCCCTCGAGGCTTTCCCACAGGGCTCTCCCACGTGCCACCGTGGTGTGACTCTATCCTCGGATTGAAAGTCGAGGCAGTGCAGGGTAAACAGGTTTCCCTGGAATGGACTGAGACATCCGGGGCATTCAGGGAATGGTGGCACGACCTGGAGTTCCTCTCACCTTTACTGTTTAGAGCCCCTCCTCTTGAGATGCGACGGGAACGCCGGGAATTCTTTCCGGACACGCAGGGAAAGGATCCCTCCTCTCGAGCTAGGAGGCAGGAAACACGGCTCATCTGAATGTGGGCTGGACTCTCGTGCTTCCTCTCGAGTGGAGACGGGTATGTCGGGGAACTTCTTGAGTTGAAGCAAAGGTGTGAAGGACCCTTTCGAAGTTCCCGAGTTTAGGTGTGATTAGACTCGAGACATCTCAGCGGAAAAGGGCCTCATCTCGCCTGGAGGGGAGAACCTCCTGGATTTTCTCGGAGTTGCGGCAGGTGCTCTCGACTTAGGACGGGGACCTCAGGGACCCGCTCTGGTGGCCTCAGGAAAGGCCAGTCCCCATGCGAGTTGCTCGGGGGTCTCTCGGGATTCCTCTACTGTTGATGCCGGGGCCTAAGACCTTGTGTGGAGTCGGTGCCAGAAACTGAGGATTTCTCTCCAGTGATGACATGGATCTTGGGGTACTTCTGGAGTCTCCCCAGGGAGTCAGTACTCGTCTCGTGTGGGGGCATGCACGTGTGCTTTCCTCCCGAGCTCTAGCAGCAGTGTCACGCTTCCATTCGCGTGGATCAAGGGATCTGTAGCTTTCCCTCGAGGCTTTCGCACGAGGCTTTCCCGCAAGGCTTTCCCGCAGGGCTGTCCCACGTGCCACCGTGGTGTGAGTCGATCCTCGGCTTGAAAGTCTAGGCAGTGCAGGAAAAACAGGTATGCCTGGAATGGACTGAGACATCTGGGGGACTCTGGGAATGGTGGCACGACCCTGGAGTTCCTCTCGCCTTTCCGGTGGAGAGCGCCTCCTCTTGAGATGCGACGGGAACGCCGGGAATTCTTTCCCGACCACGCAGGGAAAGGATCCCTCCTCTCAAGCTAGGAGGCAGAAACGGGGCTCCTCTAGATGTGGGGGGGACTCTCGTGCTTCCTCTCGAATGGAGACGGGTATGTCGGGGAACTTCTTGAGTTGCAGCAAGGGTGTGAAGGACCCTTTGTAAGTTGCAGAGTTTAGGTGTGATTAGCCTCGAGACGCCTCAGCGGAAATGGGCCTCATCTCGCCTGGAGGGGAGAACTTCCTGGATTTTCTCGAGTTGCGGCAGGTGCTCTCGACTTACGACGGGGACCTCAGGGACCCGCTCTGGTCGCCTCAGGAAAGGCCAGTCCCCATGCGAGTTGTTCGGGTGCCTCTCGGTATTCCTTTCCCGTCGATGCCGGGGCCTAAGACCTTGTGTGGAGTCAGTGCCGGAACCTGAGGATTCCTCTCCAGTGCTGACATGGATCTTGGGGTACGTCTGGAGTCTCCCAGGGGAGTCAGTCCTCAGTCTCGAGTGGGGGCATGCACGTTCGCTTTTCTCCCGAGCTGTAGCAGCAGTGTCACGCTTCCCTTCACGTGGATCAAGGGATCTGAGGCTTTCCCTCGAGGCTTTCCCACGAGGCTTTCCCACAGGGCTGTCCACGTGTCACTGTGGTGTGAGTCCATACTCGGCTTGAAAGTCGAGGCAGTGCAGGGAAAACAGGTTTCCCTGGAATGAACTGAGACATCTGGGAGACTCTGGGAATGGTGGCACGACCCTGGAGTTCCTCTCGCCTTTCCTGTGGAGAGCGCCTCTTCTTGAGATGCAACAGGAACGCCGGGAATTCTTTCCCGAACACGCAGGGAAAGGATCCCTCCTCTCGAGCTAGGAGGCGGAAACGGGGCTTCTCTGGATGAGGGCGGGACTCTCGTGTTTCCCCTCGAGTGGAGACGGGTATGTCGGGGAACTTCTTGAGTTGCAGCAAGGGTGTGAAGGACCCTTTGTAAGTTCCAGAGGTTAGGTGTGATTAGCCTCGAGACGCCTCAGCGGAAATGGGCCTCATCTCCCGTGGAGCGGAGAACCTCCTGGATTTTCTCGAGTTGCGGCAGGTGCTCTCAACTTACGACGGGGACCTCAGGGACCCGCTCTGTTGGCCTCAGGAAAGGCCAGTCCCCATGCGAGTTGCTCGGGGGCCTCTCGGGATTCCTCTCCCGTCGATGCCGGGGCCTAAGACCTTGTGTGGAATCGCTGCCGAAACCTGAGGATTCCTCTCCAGTGCTGACATGGATTTGGGGTACTTTTGGAGTCTCCAGAGGGGAGTCAGTCCTCGTCTCGAATTGGGGCATTCACGTGCGATTTCCTCTCGAGCTGTAGCAGCAGTGTCACGCTTCTCTTCCCGTGGATCAAGGGATCTGTGGCTTTCCCTCGAGGCTTGCCCACGAGGCTTTCCCACCAGGGTTGTCCCACAAGCCACCGTGGTGTGAGTCGATCCTCGGCTTTAAAGTCGTGGCAGTGCAGGGAACACAGGTTTCCCTGGAATGGACTGAGACATCTGGGGGACTCTGGGAATGGTGGCACGACCCTGGATTACCTCTCGCCCTTCCTGTGGAGAGCCCCTCCTCTTGAGATGCGACGGGAACGCCGGGAATTCTTTCCCGACCACGCAGGGAAAGGATCCCAGCTCACGAGCTAGGAGGCGGAAACGGGGCTCCTCTGGATGAGGGAGGGACTCTCCTCATTCCTCTCGAGTGGAAACGGGTATGTCGGGGAACTTCTTGAGTTGCAGCAAGGGGTGTGAAGGATCCTTTGGAAGTTCCAGAGGTTAGATGTGATTACCCTCGAGACGCCTCTCTGGAAATGGGCATCATTCGCTTAGAGGGGAGACCTCCTGGATTTTCTCGAGTTGCGGCAGGTGCCCTCGACTTACGACGGGGCCCAAAGGGACCCGCTCT
>NW_017195513.1:0-8892 GCF_001704415.2 Capra hircus
TCGAGTGAGACGGGTATGTCGGGCAACTTCTTGAGTTGGCAAGGGTGTGTGAAGGACCCTTTGGAAATTCAAGAGGTTAGGTGTGATTAGCGTCGAATCGCTCAGCAGAAATGGGCCTAATCTCGCCTGGAAGGGAGAACCTCCTGGATTTTCTCGAGTTGCGGCTGGTGCTCTCGACTAACGACGGGGACCTCAGGGACCCGCTCTGGTGGCCTCAGGAAAGGCCAGTCCCATGCGAGTTGCTCGGGGCCTCTCGGGATTCCTCTCCCTTCGATGCCGGGCCTTTAGACCTTGTTTGGAGTCGGTGCCGGAACCTGAGGATTCCTCTCCAGTGCTGACATGGATCCTGGGGTACTTCTGGAGTCTCCAGGGGAGTCAGTCCACGTCTCGAGTGGGGCATGCACGTGCGCTTTCCTCCCGAGCTGTAGCAGCATTGTCACCCTTCCCTTTGCGTGGATCAAGGGATCTGTGGCTTTTCCTCGACGCTTTCCCACGAGGCTTTCCCCGAGGCTTTCCCACGGGCTGTCCACGTGCCACCATGGTGTGAGTGGATCCTCGGCTTGAAAGTCGAGGCAGTGCAGGGAAAACAGGTTTCCCTGGAATGGACTGAGACATCTGGGGGACTCTGGGAATGGTGGCACGACCCTGGAGTTCCTCTCGCCTTTCCTGTGGACAGCGCCTCCTCTTGAGATGCGACGGGAACGCCGGGAATTCTTTCCCACCACGCAGAAAAGGATCCCTCCTCTCGAACTTGGAGGCGGAAACGGGGCTCCTCTGGATGTGGCCGGGACTCTCGTGCTTCCTCTCGAGTGGAGACGGGTATGTTGGGGAACTTCTTGAGTTGCAGCAAGGGTGTGAAGGATCCTTTGGAATTCCAGAGGTTAGGTGTGTTTAGAGTCGAGACGCCTTAGCGGAAATGGGCCTCATCTCCCTGGATGGGAGAATCTCCTGGATTTTTTCGAGTTGCGGTACTTGCTCTCGCCTTACGACGGGGACCACTGGGACCCGCTCTGGTGGCCTCAGGAAAGGCCAGTCCCCATGCGAGTTGCTCGGGGCCTCTCGGGATTCCTCTCCCGTCGATGCCAGGGCCTAAGACCTTGTGTGGAGTCGGTGCCTGCCGGGGTCCAGCCCCAGTGGATCCAGGTAATTCGAAGGGTGACGGCGTTGGCTTGGAAAGACTTGTTTGTTTATTAATGTAAGATTAGATTAAGAAACTATAGTGTAGTAAGAAGATTAAGTGGAGGAAGAGGGCTGAATAGCTTGGTTTACGTGGAAGGCCAATAAAATTCCAGACAAGGAATTTGCACCATCTACGTTGGGCCACCGGCGCCCGCTTGAATATCTAAGGGTGCCTCGCCTTAAGCTCCCTTTCGTGCGGGTCTTAACAGCCGGGGCAAGTAAGTAGACCTGGCGAGCCTCCGCGCCCCAGATGGAGATTCAGCCTGAAGTTAAAGTAAAGAGCAGAGAGAGGGAAGGGGAGAGAAGAAGAGAGAGAGAGAGACATGGGGGGAGCCAGAGTCCCAAGAAACCAGGCCGAGAGACTAGTTCGAGAAACTGGCCCCCATCCTTTATTGTTCAGAAGGCCTTTTATACTTTTGATAAAACACGGAGATCATTGGGTAACACAAAATTATGTAGCGTTCGCAACCCAGATTCTTTCCGTATATCATTTTGTATACAAAAGGTCTCAGGTGATTTACATTATCTTTTGGCCAAGAGGCTTGTTAACACTTTTTGGCTCTCTTCCTTAATGAATGATAATTTTGTTTCCCCTGAAGTGTTTTTTTTTTTTTTTAATCTGCATCTCCTTAAAGCATTAAAGTTACATCTCTATAGAACAAAGGTGCAGTGGGATATAACAAAGAAGGTACTTAACTCAAAGATCTAATGTTGCTAATACCAGGTCTACTACTTGTTTTTCTATATACCAACTATATCTAAAAATAAAGGATATGAAAATTTGGCAGCAAGCATTGACCCAAAAAATGAAACCTTTAATCAGTCCTATTCTAAAGATTTTGACTCCTCGGAAGCTCCTACATTCCTAGGATGTTTTAAGCTTCCTGTGCCTCCTGCCTCAGGAGGCTTCAAACAATCACATGCGCAGCTGTACGAGTCCTGCAGGCAGGCTAGAAAGCCATCGGAGGGGTTTTTGGATTGAAACACTCTTTCAAATGCAGAAGACTAAAGCCTGATTTGACTTTTTCCAGAAAATGTCAGAAGAGTGGAAAAGCAGAGCACAAAAGCCGGCAGATTTTTGTTGGGGTACGTGCTTAGGAATTTGCAGAGGGGTCCCTGAAGTCTGAGCACGCCTTGCGTATGTCAGCTTCCTTCCTCATGACCTTGTCACGGGCGGGATTCCTCACACTGGCTCCCAGCATCTCACCCTGTTTTTATTTTAAATAATTAATTATTTATGTTTAAAATCAGGTGCAGTTCTGTCGCGAGATTCCGAATGCTCTGCCGAAGAATCTAGACAATACAGGGAAGAATGATTACGAGGAGCAAGATTATAAAGAGTAGACAGAATAGTCTTTCCAGAAATGAAGTTAGAGAAAGTGTGGAAAAAGTCATTGGCTTCTCCTGAGGTGGTAAAATCTAATCGGGAGTGTTCCAAGGTCTGAATCTGGTTATGCAGTTTCCCTAAGTCTAAACTAATATCTGAGCTGTTCCAAAACACCTAAAACTTGATTTTTTAACATATTGGGCATTTACACTTGTTGAGTCAATGACCGCTGCCATAGTAACAATAACAGTTATTGTAACACAGCAAGAACATAATTATCATATCAATAAGTTGTTACAGTTACAGGACATCTTTAAAACCACAAAAGAGCAGACATTACTTTGAGGAGTTAAACAAGATGAAAACATCCATGGTTGACAAGTCGCTACATTAGGTACGTTAAGTTTTCTGGAATCATTGGTGAAAAGAAGAACATAAGGAGAGGATAGACAAGCCAAAATAGAGTAAATAGAGTCATTTTCTGGTTGGAGTTTGCGCTGCAGCAGCTGTTAGTCCCGCCGGGATCTTGATGTTTCTTTTGCCTCTTCTGCCGGTGGGAGCAGCGGCCTTCACCCCGCCCTCTGACACTGGCGCTGTAACGGGGCTGCGAGTGCGGTGCACTGGGTTCCGTCAGTCAGGCTGGCCCCGCCCGCAGCTTTTGGTGCACGGCTGTTTCCCGGCGCGGTGGCGGCAGAGAAGTTCCCTTTTTCTTTTGTGGCGAATCAGTCTGTCCGGGATCCAAATTGACGAATCTGCACCCTGTGGAAAAAATATAAACACTTCCTCGACCCGCAGCAAATTCTGGGTCGGGATCTTTTTGTTATCTGGAGATCTTTTTGCTTTACCAATGGCTTTTTATTTTACTGTTCCAAACGAATCAGCATTTAACTTATTACAAAGAGAACATGTTGTAAAATCTGATGGGGGAAAACTATACTTAATTTCTCCTTTTTTAATTTTTGAATTAACAAAGCACGTGAGGGTAAATGATGCAAGATCTGATCACAAGAATTTCCTATAGCAATCTGCCAATCATCAAACATTTGAAAAGCATCAAGTTGTTTTTTGTTATATGGAATTACAATTTTTGATGGCTCTTTACTAAACAATTTAATAAATCAGTATGCTTGAATTAATCTTTTAAATTAATATGGCAGTAATTTTTTCTTAGGCAGAGGCCATTGTTCCACCAAGTTGGGATAAGATAAAACTATTTTTTGGGGGGTCATTAGATGGAACCAATGGGCCTTCTTGTCACAAGCATCCTGTAGGTATACATTTTGTGGCAAGAATAATTTAATCTCCTTTTTTGGCAATATTAATCTTAATTAACTGATCATTTAAAGCCTCATTCACTTTAACGAAAGCCAACTGTGTCACACTAGTCAACTTTTTCTTAGAACTGGGATTAGGATTGTTTTTTTTTTCAGCAATCAAACAAAAGGCTTTAAATCTACAAAAGTCAGTTTTAAATGTGGGCATATCCAATTAATATCAACTAATAATTTTTGGAAATCATTTAAAGTTAGTAAACAATCTCTCAGCAGCTTTAAAAGGACATTATCAGTTTTAAAACTTTTGGCAGACCCAAATATAAGAAGCAAGAAAAGCTTTTTTAATGATCTTTTTATAACCCAAATCTGGTCTATAGCCTTTTAGATGACAAGTAGCCATTTAATCTTTGCTTGAATACTTCCAGCAACGGGGAGCTCACTATTCACCAAGGTTTTAAACTCTCTCTCACCTCTTACTCTATAGCATTTTTATCCTGCATACCACCTTTTCTAATCCCACCAACTCCTTTTCAGTAGTATATGTTGGCCAGGAGCTGCGCTAGTCTCTCAGCAATCTAAGAAACGTCTTGTCTATTGTCTAACAGCCATGACATTTTATATCTTTAAAAAATCTTTTAAAGGCCAAGAAGCTGCAATTTTTTGCACCCAAAAAGCTAGATCTAGATCCTCTGGGGCTTTTTTTGTCTGGTTTTTCTGTCTGGTAATAAGGTAAAAGCAAAAGCTGTGCTATTTTTTAATTTTAATTACACAGTTTTAGCAGGTGGCGATATCAAAACTTCAATTTTTTTAGTATAATCAGAATTTACTACACAAGAACTACCGAAATTTTTTGAAAAGAAAGCAAGCTATGCCCCAGCACAAGTCTTACAATGTCCTCAGGAAGGGGACTAGCCACTGGAATCTGAGTCAGGAGCTATTATTATTAAGGTGGTGGAACTGAGGTCCAGGCCTGAGCTACCTGGGGTTGTTTGGTACGGCTTGTTATCTCTGTTTAGCAAGACATTTTGGCAAAAAATGTTCTATTTGGCCTCAAGAGAAACATTTTGCATTTGTAAAGTCCTTTTTATTACGAATATTTTTCTTTTTTTTCCTGTTTTTCTTCCTTTTTCTTTTTTTTTGTTGGGTGAGGCCCCTCCTGAGGGGATTTTATGCAAGGAGCAAGCTCTGTTTTAAAAGCTCTTTTGCTCAAAAATATTGTCACTATCGTTTTCAAACTTAAGCAATGTTCTGGGAGGCTTTGGATATAAAGTGGGGAGTTCTTAAGCCCTGGGGAGGCGCAAGCAGAGGTTGCAGTGGTCGCCTTAAATAAGACAACTCTTTTAAAGGTTTGGTTTGTGTAGAGGGGGAGGGGGCTCTCCAGGGCGCTCGGCCGCTGCGTCCTATAAGCACCCTCCTTCCTCGGGAGGAAGAGTACAGTCTCTCTCCTTTTGTTTGCCAATGGCAGAAAATATGATCTGCGTAATAGGTGGAGACCCACTACGATCCACTGCTATAGTCTCTCCCATAGGCTATCTAACTAACAGCCTCATGACGGGGGTCCAGAACATTTGTAATAATATTTTACAGAGCAAAAGCTTTTACAGGCCCATGCAAAGTATAATTAGTTTTTAGCTGTTTTATTACCTTTATCCAAGTATCTAAATCTCTTTTTCTGGAAACCAAGGACATTGGTCTCGTAACACGAGCCTTTTAATCTTTAATTTGTCTTTTTTGTTTAACAGTTACAAAATTACTTGTATAAAGAGGTGTCATTGTTTTGAGTCATTGTTACCCGTGTCAGAAAATTAAGAGTTATAGAAAAGTCTGCCTTGACAAAAAGGTTTTACCTTAGCCAAGGGGGGTTTTGTTTTAAACCCTAAGATAGCAGGTTTCTTTTCAACCTCTAGAGCACCAGGTTTCTCTTAAACCCTTGAACACTTCCCACTCGTCCTCACCCTGTCTATCCTACAGGGGGGTCCGTGGCACCCTGAGTGGGGTCCTAGCCGTCCCGAACACTCAACACTGGGGAGTACCCGAAAGTACTCCGGGGGGAGTGATTAAGTCACTCCGGGGGGAGCAACAGAGAGTGCTCGGGGGGAGCAACAGAGAGTGCTCCGGGGGAGCTTTTGCTCCGAGGAACCTACCTTTGAATAGCCTGTTCCGGGCACCACTTGCTGGGGTCCAGCCCCGGTGGATCCAGGGAATTCGAAGGGTGGACGGCGTTGGCGTGGAAAGACTTGTTTGTTTATTAATGTAAGATTAGATTAAGAAACTATAGTGTAGTAAGAAGATTAAGTGGAGGAAGAGGGCTGAATAGCTTGGTTTACGCGGAAGGCCAATAAAATTCCAGACAAGGAATTTGCACCATCTACGTTGGGCCACCGGCGCGCTTGAATATCTAAGGGTGCCTCGCCTTAAGCTCCCTTTCGTGCGGGTCTTAACAGCCGGGGCAAGTAAGTAGACCTGGCGAGCCTCCGCGCCCCAGATGGAGATTCAGCCTGAAGTTAAAGTAAAGAGCAGAGAGAGGGAAGGGGAGAGAAGAAGAGAGAGAGAGAGACATGGGGGGAGCCAGAGTCCAAGAAACCAGGCCGAGAGACTAGTTCGAGAAACTGGCCCCATCCTTTATTGTTCAGAAGGCCTTTTATACTTTTGATAAAACACGGAGATCATTGGGTAACACAAAATTATGTAGCGTTCGCAACCCAGATTCTTTCCGTATATCATTTTGTATACAAAAGGTCTCAGGTGATTTACATTATCTTTTGGCCAAGAGGCTTGTTAACACTTTTTGGCTCTCTTCCTTAATGAATGTTAATTTTGTTTCCCCTGAAGTGTTTTTTTTTTTTAATCTGCATCTCCTTAAAGCATTAAAGTTACATCTCTATAGAACAAAGGTGCAGTGGGATATAACAAAGAAGGTACTTAACTCAAAGATCTAATGTTGCTAATACCAGGTCTACTACTTGTTTTTCTATATACCAACTATATCTAAAAATAAAGGATATGAAAATTTGGCAGCAAGCATTGACCCAAAAAATGAAACCTTTAATCAGTCCTATTCTAAAGATTTTGACTCCTCGGAAGCTCCTACATTCCTAGGATGTTTTAAGCTTTCTGTGCCTCCTGCGGTCAGGAGGCCTCAAACAATCACATGCGCAGCTGCACGAGTCGTGCAGGCAGGCTAGAAAGCCATCGGAGGGGTTTTTGGATTGAAACACTCTTTCAAATGCAGAAGACTAAAGCCCTGAATTGACTTTTTCCAGAAAATGTCAGAAGAGTGGAAAAGCAGAGCACAAAAGCCGGCAGATTTTTGTTGGGGTACGTGCTTAGGAATTTGCAGAGGGGTCCCTGAAGTCTGAGCACGCCTTGCGTATGTCAGCTTCCTTCCTCATGACCTTGTACGGGCGGGATTCCTCACACTGGCTCCCAGCAGGTGCCGGACCCTGAGGATTCCTCTCCAGTGCTGACATGGATCTTGGGGTACTTCTGGAGTCTCCCCAGGGGAGTCAGTCCTCGTCTCGAGTGGGGGCATGAACGTGCGGTTTCCTCTCGAGCTGTAGCAGCAGAGTCAGCCTTCCCTTCGCGTGGATCAAGGGATCTGTGGCTTTCCCTCGAGCTTTCCCACGAGGCTTTCCCACGAGGCTTTCCCACAGGGCTGTCCACGTGCCACCGTGGTGTGAGTCGATCCTCGGCTTGAAGGTCGAGGCAGTGCAGGGAAAACAGGTTTCCCTGGAATGGACTGAGACATCTGGGGGAGTGTGGGAACGGTGGCACGAACCTGGAGTTCCTCTCCCGTTTCAAGTGGAGAGCGCCTCCTCTTGAGATGCGACGGGAACGCTGGGAATACTTTCCCGAACACGCAGGGAAAGGATCCCTCCTCTAGAGCTATGAGGCGGAAACGGGGCTCCTCTGTATGTGGGCGGGACTCTCGTCCTTCTTCTCGAGTGGAGTCGGGTATGACGGGGAACTTCTTGAGTTGCAGCAAGGGTGTGAAGGACCCTTGGGAAATTCCAGCGTTTAGGTGTGATTAGCCTCGAGGAGCCTCATCGGAAAAGGGCCTCATCTCGCCTGGAGGGGAGAACCTCCTGGATTTTCAAGAGTTGCGGCCGGTGCTCTCGACTTACCACGGGGACCTCAGGGACCCGCTCTGGGGCCTCAGGAAAGGCCAGTCCCCATGCGAGTTGCTCGGGGGGCCTCTCGGGATTCCTCTCCCGTCGATGCCGGGGCCTAAGACCTTGTGTGGAGTCGTTGCCGGAACCTGAGGATTCCTCTAGTGCTGACATGGATCTTGGGGTACTTCTGAGTCTCCCCAGGGAGTCAGTCCTCATCTCGAGTGGGGGCATGCACGTGCGCTTTCCTCCCGAGCTGTAGCAGCAGTGTCACGCTTCCTTCGCGTGGATCAAGGGATCTGGGGCTTTCCCTCGAGGCTTTTCCCCACGAGGCTTTCCCACGAGCTTTCCCAGGGCTGTCCCACGTGCCACCGTGTTGTGTGTCGATCCTAGGCTTGAAAGTTGAGGCAGTGCAGGAAAACAGGTTTCCCTGGAATGGACTGAGACATCTGGGGGCTCTGGGAATGGGGCACGACCTGGAGTTCCTCTCGCCTTTCCTGTGGAGAGCGCCTCCTCTTGAGATGCGACGGGAACGCGGGGAATTCTTTCCGACAACGCAGGAAAGGATCCCCCTCTCGAGCTAGGAGGCGAAACGGGGCTCCTCTGGATGTGGGCGGGACTCTCGTGCTTCCTCTCGAGTGGAGACGGGTATGTCGGAGACTTCTTGAGTTGCAGCAGGGTGTGAAGGACCCTTTGGAAGTTCCAGAGGTTAGGTGTGATTAGCCTCGAGACGCCTCAGCGGAAATGGGCCTCATCTCGCCTGGAGGGGAGAACCTCCTGGATTTTCTCGAGTTGCGGCAGGTGCTCTCGACTTATGACGGGGACCTCAGGGACCCGCTCTGGTGGCTCAGAAAGGCCAGTCCACATGCGCGTTGCTCAGGGGCCTCTCGGGATTCCTCTCCGTCGATGCGGGGCATAAGACCTTGTGAAATTTCGGTGCCGAACTTGAGGGATTCCTCTCCAGTGCTGACATGGATCTTCGGGTACTTCTGGAGTCTCCCCA
>NW_017195514.1:0-8891 GCF_001704415.2 Capra hircus
CACATTCCTAGATGAGAGCAGTCCTGCCCATGGGGAAGCAGGCTGCGGGAGTGTGTCTGAGGGGGCCAGGTGCCATGCTGGGGTCACCTGGTCAGGGCACCTTGCACCTCCAATGGACCCAGGCAAGGAGTTGCAGCCCACCACCTTGCTTTCTGAAATCCAAAGTGGGGAGCAAAGCTAGCTCTGTCAGAGGGAAGAAAACCAACAGGATGGATTTTCAAGCAGTTGCTAGGCTGTACTGCGTTAGGGCTCCAAGGAAGGAAATGCAAGTCTTAGCCCCTATGACTGGTATCCAGGTGGGCTCCCAGGATGATTTCCCGCAGGATCCAAGAACGTTCCAGACAGACCTGGGCTCACTAGCTCCCTCCTGCAGAGGAAACATGATAGAACAGCTGTTTGGAGGTTGCTTTGACTTCCCCTGGGAGGGTAGGATCCCTCCCTGGGTGCAGGGCCTCAGGGGCCATTGCCACTGAGAAATGCCCTCTAAGCCAGACCTTTCCAGCCGTGTGTGACTCAGCATGGAGGATACTGGAAAAGCTATCTTCCTTGGAGGAAGGAAAGGCAGCCCCAAGAGAGTGTGTTTTCACACCAGTATCTTGCAGCAAGTGTTTGGCGTCTCAGACGTCAGACCTCCAGGCCTGCTCCAATGGCCTCAGTTCCAGAGTCAGGGCGTGTGTCTCCTGCATTTTCCGAGCCTTGGAACACATTCCTAGGTCAGAGAACAGTCCCTGACTATGGGGAAGGGGCTGCGGGAGTGGTGTCTGAGGGGTCGGGCCATGCTGGGGTCATGCTCGCGGTCCAAGTGGAACCTGGTACCTCCATCATAGACCCCAGGACAACAGCGGTGGGGCTCGCCCGCTGCTTCCGAAATGCCAAAGCGAGAAGCAAAGCTAGCTCTATCAGAAGGAAGAAAAGAGCAATGGATGGATGTTCAAGCTGTTGCTGGGCCGCACCACTTCAGGGTCCCCCCCGAGAGGAACAGGCGCCCTGTGGCCCTAGGTCCTAATATGCAGGTTAACACACAGGGTGTGTCCCCATAGGAGCCAAGAATTTTCCTGACAGACCTAGCTCACTAGAGCTCTCCTTCAGGGCAAAAGGGATGAGCAGACTGTGGATGTGCTCTGCCTTTCCCAGCGGCATGGGGCCTCCTATGGCCTGGGCTACAGGGAAAATTGTCCCTGAAAAATGACCTCCAAGAAGTGCTTTTCCAGCAGGCTGGGACGCAGAGTTCACAGGATGCGGGGAAAGTGATCGTCCTTCAGGGAAGAAGAGGCAGCCACCCAGTGTGTGTTTGCAAGCCTGTATTGGAAGAAACTGGTTAGCTTCTTCAGGGGAGACCTCCAGGTCTGCTCAGAGGACTGAAATTCCAGAGCAGGACCATGCATCTCCCCTGTCCTTTCTGAGCCTTTCAAAGACATTCCTAGCTTATAGCGGTATTGCTCATGAAGAAGCAGGATGCAGGAATGTGTCAGACATGACTGGGTGCCTTCCTGGTTCAGCTCCGTGAGGGGCCTTTCCACTCAAAGTAGGTCCCATGACTCCTTGGGGAGGAAGTGGGCCCCGCTTGCCTCCAATTGCCAAAGGCTGGAACAAAGCTAGTTCTGTCAGAGGTAAGAAAAGAGCAATTGGATGGATGTTGAAGCTGTTGCTGGCCGCACTGCTTCAGGCCCCCCCCCCCCCCCGCACCCCCGAGAGAAACAGGTGCCCTGTGGCCCCTAGGTCCTGTATGCAGTTTCACACATAGAGTGTGTCCCCATAGGAGCCAAGAATTTTCCTGACAGACCTAGGCTCACTAGAGCTCTCCTACAGAGCAAAGGGGATGGGACAGATGTGTGGATGTGGCTCTGCCTTTCCCTGGGAGTGTGGAGCCGCTCCCTATGGCCCCATGCTGCAGGGGATATCGCCCCTGAATAATGACCTCCAAGAAGCGCCTTTCCAACTGGTTGAGACATGGAGTTCTCAGGATGCAGGGAAAGCGAGTGTCCTTCGGGAAGCAAAGGCAGTCACCTGTTATCATGACTTACTAGAATAGTAGGTACCTTCTCCGGTTGGGCAGAGGCCTTCCCACCTGATCTGAAAAGAAAATGAAGTAGCTCACTGATTTGAGAAATAATTCCCAGACTTGGGTTTCCAACCAGTATAGAATTAGACAATGGCCCTGTCTTTGTAGCCGCGTTAATTAACAGGTATGTGAAGCTCTAAATATCAGTGGAAATTACATACAGCATATAGGCCCCAGTGTTCTGGAATGGTGGAAAAGAAACAACCAAACTCTTGAAGAGACACTTTCAAAATGGATCATAGAGACTGACTGTACATGGATGGGCTTGCTTCTGGCAGACTTACTAATATTAAGGGTAACCGCACGTTCCCATAGTTATTGTCCTTATGAAATTTTCTATGGGAGACCCCCTCCACAGTGAGGCAGGTGTTAGCAGATTTGCCACAAGTAAGGGGGTGGGATTTCACAGCAGATGGAACAATTAGGTAAGGTAATAAATCAGGTAACTAAGCTTGTATAAAAAAGAATATCATTCCCCTTGAGGAACAGATTCATGAATTTGTGCGCAGTGATCAGGTGTGGGTCAACGACTGGAAACACAATTCCTTGGCCTGACATCGGAAAGGTCCTTACACTGTTGTTTAGCCACAATTCTGAAAGAGATGGGAATACCAGAACACCTAACCTGCCTCTTGAGAAATCTGTATGAAGGTCAGGAAGCAACAGTTAGAACTAGACATGGAACAAACAGACTGGTTCCAAAAAGGAAAAGGAGTATGTCAAGGCTGTATATTGTCACCCTACTTATTTAAGTAATATGCAGAGTATATTATGAAAAATGCTGGATGGAAGATACATGAGCTGGAATCAAGCTTGCCAGGAGAAATATCAATAAACTTAGATATGCAGATGACACCACACTTATGGCAGAAAGTGAAGAGGAACTAAAAATCCTCTTGATGAAAGTGAAAGAGGAGAGTGAAAAAGTTGGCTTAAAGCTCAACATTCAGAAAATGAAGATCATGGTATCCGATCCAATCACTTCATGGGAAATAGATGGGGAAACAGTGTCAGACTTTATTTTTTTGGGCTCCAAAATCACTGCAGATGGTAACTGCAGCCATGAAATTAAAAGACGTTTACTCCTTGGAAGAAAACTTATGACCAACCTAGATAGCATATTCAAAAGCAGAGATAATACTTGATGACTGAGGTCCATCTACTCAAGGCTATGGTTTTTCAGGTGGTCATGTATGGATGTGAGAGTTGGACTGTGAAGAAGGCTGAGTGCTGAAGAATTGATGCTTCTGAAGTGTGGTGTTGGAGAAGACTCTTGAGAGTCCCTTGGACTGCAAGGAGATCCAACCAATCCATTCTGAGGGGATCAGCCCTGGGTTTCCTTGGAAGGAATGATGCTAAAGCTGAAACTGCAGGACTTTGGCTAACTCATGTGAAGAGTTGACTCATTGGAAAAGACTCTGATTCTGGGAGGGATTGCGGGCAGGAGGAGAAGGGGACAACAGAGGATGAGATGGCTGGATGGCATCACTGACTCAATGGACGTGAGTCTGAGTGAACTCTTAGAGTTGGTGATGGACAGGGAGGCCTGGCTTGCTGCGATTCATGGAGTCGCAAAGAGGCAGACACAACTGAGTGACTGAACTGAATTGAACAGAATGGCCATCAAGTTGCAGGTGTCACTCCCTGGGTACAACAGGTGAGGGTGGAGAAGGCTAACCAATGCAGACCACAGGATGCCAGGCATCTGGGTTGAGGGTCATTTTCTGGGTCCTCTCCTGTCGTCGCAGGGGCCCACCCAGCCTTCCCCGGGTCACCCAGCCTCCTAGAGGAAATCCTGGCTGCCACGGCCACCCGGGACACGCCCTGGTCTCCTCCGGGGGCCCCTGCGGGGACGAGGGGATTGAGGCCACCCTGGAAGCACCCCTCAGTGAGGAGGATTACCAGGCCCTCCTCGACATGCTGCCAGGCTCCCCAGGCCCTGGGGCTTAGAGGGAGAGGAAGGGAGGGGGCGCCTTCTCCCCCTGCCCACGTTCAGGTCTCCTTGCCTGGGATGCTCGGGGAAGCCGGGGTGGGGGGAGGTTTGGTGTGTGGGAAGAGGAGAGAACCCGCCGGGATGTCTACCAACCACACTGGGGACAAGCCCCCCGCCCAGAGCTGGGCCCCCCCAAACAGGGGACACCCTTATCTGAAGCCTCAAGTAATCCCTGCATGGCAGTGACCGAGAGGCTGCCTCAGAGGGACCATTCCGTGGACCCAAGAGGGAAACCCCCGTGCCCTGCACAGGTGCTTTGGGGTCTGGCTCGTCTGTCTTCTGGTCCCGCCCTTCCAGCAGTCCACCCAGGAGAACTCCTTCCCTACGCCAGGAGCAGCAGACGGAGGGGGAGCGGGAGACAGGGGGAGTGAAAAGGCGGAAAGGTTGGGAGATGCAAGGTGGGAGGGGGCGAGTGGGTGGCGGGAGAGGGTCGGGGGCGAAGGGAGAGAGTGGGGGTGAAGGGAGAGAGGGAGGGAGAGGGAGGGCGGGAGGCAGGGAGAGTTGGGGTATGGTGGGGGGGGGGAGGGGAGGGGGTGCGGAGCCCGCGCCTGGGACTCAGCGTCAAGCCCGGGGAGACCCCTGCAGGTATCCCTAAAACGCTGCGTCACGGACACGTTGCCCTCGGTTTCAGGTGCCTGCTCTGGGCGGGTGTCCGGAGGTCAGAGCCTCTGAGCCAGCAGGAGGGACCTACCCACAGCCGTTTTCTCGACCATGTCCACGTGTACACACGTGCCCGGTACCGCAAAAGGCCAGTGCCCTCCGTGCCTCTCTCTGACCCCTCCTCCCAGTATGGGGTGACTGAGCCCGCCCTGCCACCAGCATCCTCCCGTCACCCGCAGACGGACAGACGTTCTGTACTTGCAAACCCGTCCGGAACGCATCGACCAGTGGTTTCGAAGTCCATACGGACACCCTGCCTGTTCCCGTGTGAACCCCGTGGTGGGTTTAGAAACCCGGGTGGCCGAAAGACTACACTGCCCGAGACGGTTGGGGGCGTGCTGCCCTGGTTCGACTCACTCTGTTCACAGCGAAAGGAGACGCCTCTCCTCGTCCATCCCCCGTGTTGCTTCCTTGGCTTAGTGGAACCTCCTTCCCCACAGTAGGGGGTAGACTGTCCCTGGGGCGGGATCGCCAGGGCACTTGCGCTGGGCGGGGGGGGGGGCGGGGGTTGCCTGGGGGTGCGGGCCTCAGGCCACATGAGAAAAGCCCCAAATGGCGTGAGCTGCCGGTCCAGACGCTGGCCCCTCAGGTCTCTGGCCGGAGCCTTGGGCTCCAGGCAACTCAAAGCCCTCGGGGGTGGCGCTCTGGGACTGCTGTAGGGAAAGACGCCAAGAGCAGCGCGCAAGGGGAGTTGGGGAGGGGCAGGCGGGAAACGGAGGCGGGAACAGCGAGGGATCTAGGTGGAGGCGCTGGAGAGAGCGTCCAGTGTCCCGGAACGCCTCGGAGGAGCCGGCGGGGGGCAATCGAGGCCAGGGACCTGGGAAATGTGAAAAGGCGGGAAACCCCAGGGCGGTTTGGGAAGGCAGGCAGGCTGGGAAAGGGGCGCGGGGGGGGGGGGCGTGGGCGGCCACTTCAAGGGACCTAGGGGCGTTCCCGGGCAGTTAGCTCCCTTGGCACTGCTGAGGGCCCTGATTGATCCACCCCGGTTGATCCCCCTGCTGCGTGGGACGGCCACAAACCGAAGTCCCCCGAACTGCCCGCCCACCCGACGGGGACCTGGGCGGTCTGGGGCACGGGCCGTGCCCGGGAAAAGCCCACTCGCTCCACGGGACTCCCTTCACGTCTCTGCTTGGAAGAGGCCAGGGGCGGCCCCCTCCATCTACGCACCTAAAACCTGCTTACGTCAATGGGGGCGGAGCCGCGCTCTCCAGAGTCCTGAGCTGCTGGGCCCCCCACTGGGCCAGCAGTCTGCAGCGCGCCCGAGTGCCTCTCCCACCATGGCTTCGTCCGGCTCCTCCAGCACCTCAAGCGGTACGTTTGCCTCGGTCCCTGGGGTCGGATCACGTCTCAGGGGATTTGCGGGTGGCCCGGGCAAGGGTTCTCGGCCAACGTGTCGACTCCCCCCCCCGCCGAGAACGGTGGGGACCCATCGGACGGGCCCGCGTTCCCAGGCGTCAGGTGTGCCCAAGGCGGGGGGGGGGCGGGGGTGGGCATCGTTCGTTCGTCTTGCTCCTTTGGCACACACATGGCTTCTCCGTTCTCTTTTCCGGGAAGACGGTGTTGTGTCAGGGGGCGCGCTGCGGGGGGGGGGCCGGGGGGGGCCGGGGCGGGGGGCCGGGGGCGGTGGGAGCGGTGTGCTGTGCTGGGATGAGGCCCTTTATCCTCACATCTTCCTGTGGGAACGGAGCCCGGGAGCTCTGTGGCTTTGCCGCCTTCAGTGGCTTCCTCTGCACAGGGGCCTAGTGCCTTCTGCCTTCCGTTCCCTTCCCCCTAGTGATGGCAAACACGGCCTCTGCTCGTGTCAGCCCCGGGAAGCCAGGCTCCTCCCACTGGCATCGTCATGGAGGGAAATCTGGGAGCAGCCCCATTGAGACGTCTCCCCGGCATCCCCCCCAGACGGGTGGAAACACGGGGCGGGTGGGATTTCTTGCCGCCTTTGTTTTGGGGCCGGGTCTGGTTTCCTTTCTGCTTGCTGGTGTTCCTTGCGTGCCGGCGTGTGGGTGGGTGGGGGTGGGGATGTCCCCACCACCCTTGCCTCTCAGCCTGGCTGTCGGGGTGTCGCCAAGTGACTTCCAAATGCACACCCGTCCCGGGCTCCGGCTTTGCTCAGGCACAGGGGGAGCACGCTTGGGCTCCGCGTCCAGCCTCTCCCCGTGTGCTCTGAGACTCTGCCCTCCCTGCTCTTCTTGCACAGGGCCGTCGCCACAGGATCTCGAAGGAGGCGGCTCGTTCTGAGGCTGAGCCAGAAGGACGCCCTGCAAGCGCTCTTTCAACGGAACCCCTACCCTGGGATAGCGACCAGAGAACGGCTGGCCCGGGAGCTTGGCATTGCCGAAAGCAGAGTTCAGGTAGGCCCCGTCTCTGCCCCGTTCTCCCTTTCAGGCTCTCCATGCCGATCCGAGTCGGCTGAAAGCACCTGGCGGCCTCTCTCCTCAGAAGGAATTCTCTCTGTTTGCCCCTAGGTCTGGTTCCAAAACCAACGCAGAAGACGGTCAAAGCAGAGCCGATCGCCGCCGTCTGAATATGTGCACCGAGAAGGGGAAGCGGGCCAACGTCCACGCCCACGCCTCGCGCCCGCCTCGACCTCAGTCTTCCTCTCCAGGTAACTTAGCCAGCGTTCTCCAAAAGCAAGTCCCCCAGGAGGGGTCCCCCCCCCCCCCTTGCCAGAGAATTCTCTCTGCCGGTGGATGGCCACGGGAGGACCAGAAAAACCAAGGGGGCTGGGTGGGGTGAGGTGGGGTGAGGTGGGTGGCGGCGGCGGAAGAGGAGGAAACAGGGCTATCCGGTTGCTGCCGCCCCCGTCAGTGTCCCAGATCGGGGCGCGACGCCCCAGTCGGCGTGGGCGGGCAGCACTGGGTCCCCCTTCCTTGGCACCCCCTCCCCAGCCCCCGTCGGGAACTTTAGGCTCCGGCTGCCCAGGCAACCTTGGCCGAGGGCATGCCTCAGGGCACTGGCGGCAAGGGCGGAGGAGGAAAGAGACACACAGGGACACGCACGCACGCACGCACGCATCCACGATGGGTGCCGGCACCGATCCATCTGTGGCTGTATTCCTTAGGGCCCTGCCCTGGCTGCAGAGCCACCTGTGGTGGTTCAGGTGTGTGGGCCTCCCCCTCCCCTGCCCACCGTCTAGGGTATCTGTGCTGAGACCGTTCCACGGGCCGTAACGTCCTCTCCTCTCGGTGCGTTCTCTCGTTGGCAGGAGACTCGGCCCGAGAGGCCCGGAGAAAGAGGACCGTCATCTCTCCTTCCCAAACAAGCATCCTTGTGCAAGCCTTCACGAGGGATCGCTTCCCGGGGATTGCCGCCAGGGAAGAACTGGCTCGTCAGACGGGAATCCCAGAACCTCGAATCCAGGTAAGTGCTCCAGCGCAAGGGCCCAGGAGTCAGGAGGGTTGAGCCCTGCCGAGCATTTGGAGCTGGATACCCGTAGGCTGGGGCTGGGGCTGGGGCTGGGGCTGGGGGGCTGGGGCTGGGGCTGGGGCTGGGGCTGGGGCTGGGGCATGGGGGGAGGGGGCCGAAAGCCGGCGGGCTGAGTGGAGGGCTTGGGCCGCTTGGGCCGTGCGGGCACCCCCCTCGTCTCCCAGGCCAAGGGATTGGTTTGCAGAAAACAGCCCTGCAGGAGCCGCCCTGGCCTGACAGACCAGAGGCCGGGCGGCCAGGCGGGCTGTCGAATGGGCGCGGCGCAGGCGCCGGCACGGTGATCTGGACGTTCACGACTTCTGATGTGCCTGTCTGCCTTTTTGCTCCCCTAGGTATGGTTTCAAAACCGAAGAGCTCGGCACCCCAGCAGAGCCCGAGCGGGCCCGGCGGCGCAGCAGCCACGACTCCTCCTGCTCCAGAGGACCGAAGGGCCCACCCGCTGTCCAGAGCACCTCTCCTCCCTTCGCCCCTCCCGCCACAGAGAGCATGCCACCCTCGCGGCGGCGGCGGCCGCAGCTGCTCCGTTCGGGGCCCCCGCCTTCTGGGTGCCGCCGGGACTGCCTCTGGGGTCTGTGTGGGCCAGCCGTTGATGATCTTCATGGTCCAGCCCAGCCCGGTGGCTCTCCAGCAAGTGGGAAGCCACCACCCTGCCCAGGTAGCAGTTCCCTGGGCGGCGCGCTCCCTGCCGTCACGGCCCCCGGGCAGCCTGGGCAAGGGCCATCCTGCCGCCTGGACAGCCGGAGGCACACATCC
>NW_017195515.1:0-8891 GCF_001704415.2 Capra hircus
GATCGAGTCACACCACGGTGGCACCTGGGACAGCCCTGTGGGAAAGCCTCGTGGGAAAGCCTCGTGGGAAAGCCTCGAGGGAAAGCCACAGATCCCTTGATCCACTCGAAGGGAAGGGTGACACTGCTGCTACAGCTCGGAGGAAAGCGCACGTGCATGCCCCCACTCGAGACGAGGTCTGACTCCCCTGGGGAGACTCCAGAAGTACCCCAAGATCCATGTAGGCACTGGAGAGGAATTGCTCAGGTTACGGCACCGACTCCACACAAGATCTTAGGCCCCGGCCTCGACGGGAGAGGAATCCCTAGAGGCGCCCCTAGCAACTCGCATGGGGACTGGCCTTTCCTGAGGCCACCTAGAGCGGGTCCCTGAGGTCCCCGTCGTAAGTCGAGAGCACCTGCAGCAACTCGACAAAATCCAGGAGGTTCTCCCCTCCAGGCGAGATGAGGCCCATTTCCGCTGAGGCTTCTCGAGGCTAATCACACCTAACCTCTGAACTTCCAAGGGTCCTTCACACCCTTGCTGCAACTCAAGAAGTTCCCCGACATACCCGTCTCCACTCGAGAGAAGCACCAGAGTTCTGCCCACATCCAGAGGAGCCCGAGTCCGCCTCCTATCTCGAGAGGGGATCCTTTCCTGCGTGATCGGGAAGAATTCGTGGCTTTCCTGTCGCATTTCAAGAGGAGGCGCTCAACACAGGAAGGCGAGAGGAATTCCAGGGTCGTGCCACCATTCCCAGAGTCCCCCAGATGTCTCAGTCATTCCAGGGAAACCTGTTTTCCCTGCACTGCCTCGACTTTCAAGCCGAGGATCGACTCACCCACGGTGGCACGTGGGACAGCCCTGTGGGAAAGCCTCGTGGAAAGCTCGAGGGAAAGCCACAGATCCTTGATCACGCGAAGGGAAGCGTGACACTGCTGCTAGCTTGGGAGGAAGAGCACGTGCATGCCCCCACTCGAGACAGGACTGACTCCCCTGGGGACTCCAGAAGTACCCCAAGATCCATGTCACCACTGGAGAGGAATCCTCAGGTTACGGCACCCACTCCACACAAGATCTTAGGCCCCGGCATCGAGGGGAGGAATCCCGAGAGGCCCCGAGCAACTCGCATGGGGACTGGCCTATCCTGAGGGCACCAAAGCGGGTGCCTGAGGTCCCCGTCGTAAGTCGAGAGCACCTGCCGCAACTCGAGAAAATCCAGGAGGTTCTCCCCTCCAGGCGAGATGAGTCCCATTTCCGCTGAGCCGTCTCGAGGCTAATCACACCTAACCTCTGGAACTTCCAAAGGGTCCTTCACACCCTTGCTGCAACTCAGAAGTTCCCCGACATACCAGTCTCCACTCGAGAGAAAGCACGAGAGTCCCGCCCACATCCAGAGGAGCCCCGTTTCCACCTCCTAGCTCGGGAGGAGGGTTCCTTTCCCTGCGTGCTCGGGAAAGAATTCCCTGCGTTTCCGTCGCATCTCAAGAGGAGGCGCTCTCCAAAGGAAAGGCGAAGGAACTCCAGGGGTCGTGCCACCATTCCAGAGTCCCCAGATGTCTCAGTCCACTGCAGGGAAACCTGTTTTCCCTGCACTGCTCGACTTACAAGCCAAGGATCGACTCACACCACGGTGGCACGTGGGACAGACCTGTGGGAAAGACTCGTGGGAAGCCCCGTTGGAAACCTCGAGGGAAAGCCTCGAGGAAAGCCACAGATCCCTTGATCCAAGCGAAGGAAGCGTGACACTGCTGCTACAGCTCGGAGGAAATCGCACGTGCAGGCCTCCAGTCGAGACGAGGACTGACTCCCCTGGGGGAGACACAGAAGTACCCAAGATCCATGTCAACATGGAGAGGAATCCTCAGGTTCCGGCACCGACTCCACACAAGGTCTTAGGCAGTGGGCATCCACCGGAGAGGAATCCCGAGAGGCCCCCGAGCAACTCGCATGGGGACCGGCCTTTCCTGAGGCCACCAGAGTGGGGTCCCTGAGGTCCCCGTCGTAAGTTCAAGAGCACCTGCCACAACTCGAGAAAATTCAGGAGGTTCTCCCCTCCAGGCAAGATGAGGCCATTTCCACTGAGGCGTCTCCAGGCAAATCACACCTAACATCTGGAACTTCCAAAGGGTCCTTCACACCCTGCTGCAACTCAAGAAGTTCCCCGACATACCGTCTCGCTCGAGAGAAAGCACGAGAGTCCCGCCCACATCCAGAGGAGCCCCGTTTGCGCTCCTAACTCGAGAGGAGGATCCTTTTAATGCATGGTTGGGAAAGAATTCCAGCGTTTCCGTCGCATCTCAAGAGGAGGGGTTCTCCGCAGGAAAGGCGAGAGGAACTCCAGGGTCGTGCCACATTCCCAGAGTCCCCCAGATATCTCAGTCCATTCCAGGGAAACCTGTTTTCCCTGCACTGCTCGACTTTCAAGCGAGGATCGACTCACACCACGTGGCACGTGGGACAGCCCTGTGGGAAAGCCTCGTGGGAAAGCCATGGGAATGACTCGAGGGAAATCCACAGAATACTTGATCCACGCAAAGGGAAGCGTGACACTGCTGCTACAGCTCAGGAGGAAATCACACGTGCATGCCCCCACTCGAGATGAGGGCTGACTCCCCTGGGGGACTCCAGAAGTACCCAAGATCCTGTCAGCACTGTAGAGAAAACCTCAGGTTCCGGCACCCACTCCAAAAAGATCTTAGGCCCCGGCATCGACGGGAGAGAATCCGAGAGGCCCCGAGCAACTCGCATGGGGACTGGCCTTTCCTGAGGCCACCAGGCGGGTCCCTGAGGTTCCGTCTTAAGTCGAGAACACCTGCCCCAACTCGAGAAAATCCAGGAGGTTCTCCCCTCCAGGCGAGATGAAGCCCATTTCCGCTGAGGCGTCTCGAGGCTAATCACATCTAACATCTGGAACTTCCAAAGGGTCCTTCACACCCTTGCTGCACTCAAGAAATTCCCCTACATACCCGGCTCCACTCGAGAGGAAGCACCGAGAGTCACGCCCACATCCAGAGGAGCCCCGGTTCCGCCTCCTACCTCGAGAGGAGGATCCTTTCCCTGCGTGGTCATGAAAGAATTTCCGGCGTTCCCGTCGCATCTCAAGAGGAGGCGCTCTCCACAGGAAAGGCGAGAGGAATTCCAGGGTCGTGCCACCATTCCAGAGTCCCCAGATGTCTCAGTCCATTCAATGGAAACCTGTTTTCCCTGCACTGCCTCGACTTTCAAGCCGAGGATCGACTCACACCCCGGTGGCATGTGGGACAGCCCTGTGGAAAGCCTCGTCGGAAAGCCTCGAGGGAAAGCCTCGGGAAAGCCACAGATCCCTTGATCCACGCGAAGGGAAGCATGACACTGCTGCTACAGCTCGGGAGCAAAGCGCACGTGCATTTCTCCACTTGAGACGAGGACTGACTCCCCTGGGGAAACTCCAGAAGTACCCCAAGATCCATGTCAGCACTGGAGAGGAATCCTCAGTTTGCGGCACCGACTGCACACAAGGACTTAGCCCCAGCATCGACGAGAGAGGAATCCAGACAGGCTCCCAATAATTCGCATGGGGACTGGCCTTTCCTGAGGCTACCAGAGCGGGTCCCTGAGGTCCCCGACGTACGTCGAAAGCTCCTGCCGCTACTCGCAAAATCCAGGAAGTTCTCCCCTCCAGGCGAGTTGAGGCCCATTTCCTCTGAGGGTCACCAGGCTAATCACACCTAACCTCTAAACTTCCAAAGGGGTCCTTCCCACCCTTGCTGCAACTCAAGAAGTTCCCCCGATAGCCGTCACCACTCGAGAGGAAGCACGATAGTCCCACCCACATCCAGAGGAGCCCCGTTTCCGCTCATAGCTCGAGAGGAGGGATCCGTTTCCTGCGTGGTCGGGAAAGATTTCCCGGCCATCCCGACACATCTCAAGAGGAGGTGCTTTCCACAGAAAGCGAGAGGAACTCAGGACGTGCCACCATTCCAGAGTACCCCAGGTGTCTCAGTCCATTCCCCGGAAAACTTTTTTCCCTGCAATTCCTCGAATTTCAAGCGAGGATCGACTGACACCACAGTGGCACTTGAGATAGCCCTGTGGGAAGCCTCGAGGGAAAGCCTCGTGGAAAGCCTCGAGGGAAAGTCACAGATCCCTTGATCCACGCGAAGGGAAGCGTGACACTGCTGCTACAGCTCGGGAGGAAAGCGCACGTGCATGCCCCACTCGAGACGAGAACTAACGCCCTCGGAAGACTCCAGAAGTACCCCAAGATTCCTGTCGGCACTGGAGAGGAATCCTCAGGTTCCGGCAAGAACTCCACACAAGGTCTTAGGCCGCATCCATGGAGAGGAATCCCGAGAGGCCCCGGGAGCTACTCGCATGGGGGACTGGCCTTTCCTGAGGCCACCAGAGCGGGTCCCTGAGTCCCCGTCATAAGTCGAGAGCACCTGCCGCAATTCGAGAAATCCAGGAGGTTCTCCCCTCCAGGCGAGATGAGGCCCATTTCCGCTGAGGTGTCTCGAGGCTAATCTACCTAACCTCTGGAACTTCCAAAGGGTCCTTCACACCCTTGCTGCAACTCAAGAAGTTCCCCGACATACCCGTCTCACTCGAGAGGAACCGAGAGTCCCGCCCACATCCAGAGGAGCCCCGTTTCGCCTCCTAGCTCGAGAGGAGGATCCTTTCCCTGCCTGGTCGGGAAAGAATTCTCGCGTTCCCGTCGCATCTCAAGAGGAGGCGCTCTCGACAGGAAAGGCGAGGAACTCCAGGGTCGTGCCACCATTCCAGAGTCCCCAGATGTCTCAGTCCATTCCAGGGAAACCTGTTTTCCCTGCACAGCCTCGACTTTCAAGCGAGGATCGACTCACACCACGGTGGCACGTGGGACAGCCCTGTGGGAAAGCCTCGTGGAAAGCCTCGAGGGAAAGCCCAGAGATCCCTTGATCCAAGCAAAGGGAAGTGACACTGCTGCTACAGCTCGGGAGGAAAGTGCACGTGCATGCCCCACTCGAGACGAGGACTGACTCTCCTGGGGAGACTCCAGAAGTACCCCAAGATCCATGTCGCACTGGAGAGGAATCCTCAGGTTCCGGCACCGACTCCACACAAGGTCTTAGGCCCCCGGCATCGATGGAGAGGAATCCGAGGGGCCCGAACAATCGCATGGGGGACTGGCCTTTCCTGATGACACAGAGCGGGTCCCTGATGTCCCGTCGTAAGTCAGAGCACCTGCCGCAACTCGAGAAAATCCAGGAGGTTCTCCCCTCCAGGCGAGATGAGGCCCATTTCCGCAGAGGCGTCTCGAGGCTAATCACACCTAACCTCTGGAACTTTCAAGGGTCCTTCACACCCTTGCTGCAACTCAAGAAGTTCCCCCGATACCCGTCTCCACTCGAGAGGAAGCACGAGAGTCCGCCCACATCCAGAGGAGCCCCGTTTCCGCTCCTAGCTCGAGAGGAGGGATCCTTTCCCTGCGTGGTGGGGAAAGAATTCCCGGCGTTCCCGTCGCATCTCGAGAGGAGCGCTCTCCACAGGAAAGGCGAGAGGAACTCCAGGGTCGTGCCACCATTCAGAGTCCCCCAGATGTCTCAGTCCATTCCAGGGAAACTATTTTCCCTGCACTGCCTCGACTTTCAAGCCGAGGATCGACTCACACCACGGTGCACGTGGGACACCCTGTGGAAAGGTTCGTGGGAAAGCCTCCTGGGAAAGCCTGAAGGAAAGCCACAGATCCCTTGATCCACGCGAAGGGAAGCGTGACACTGCTGCTACAGCTCGGGAGGAAAGCGCACGTACATGCCCCACTCGAGACGAGGACTGACTCCCCTGGGGAGACCCAGAAGTACCCAAGATCCATGTCAGCACTGGAGAGGAATCCCAGGTTCGGCACCGACTCCACACAAAGGTCTTAGGCCCCCGGCATCGAAGGGAGATCCGAGAGGCCCCGAGCAACTCGCATGGGGACTGGCCTTTCCTGAGGCCACCAGAGCGGGTCCCTGAGGTCCCGTCGTAAGTCGAGAGCACCTGCCCAACTCGAGAAAATCCAGGAGGTTCTCCCCTCCAGGCGAGATGAGGGCCCATTTCCGCTGAGGCGTCTCGAGAAATCACAGCTAAATCTGGAACATCCAACGGGTCCTTCACACCCTTGCTGCAACTCAAGAAGTTCCCTGACATACCCGTCTCCACTCCAGAGGAAGCACGAGAGTCCCGCCCACATCCAGAGGATCCCCGTTTCTGCCTCCTAGCTCGAGAGGAGGGATCCTTTCCCTGCGTGGTCGGGAAGAATTCCCGGTGTTCCCGTCGCATCTCAGAGTAGGCGCTCTCCACAGGAAAGGCGAGAGGAACTCCAGGGTCGTGCCACCATTCCAGAGTCCCCAGATATCTCAGTACATTCCAGGGAAAACCTGTTTTCCCTGCACTGCCTCGACTTTCAAGGCGAGGATCGACTCACACAAAGGTGGCACGTGGGACAGCCCTGTGGAAAGCCTCATGGAAAGCCTCCTGGGAAAGCCTCGAGGGAAAGCCACAGATCCCCTGATGCACCCCAAGGGAAGCATGACACTGCTACTACAGCTCGGGAGGAAATCGCACGTACATGCCCTCACTAGAGACGAGGACTACCTCCCCTGGGGATACTCCAGAAGTACCCCAAGATCCATGTCAGCACTGGAGAGGAATCCTCAGGTTCCGGCACTGACTACACATGAGGTTTTAGGCCGCGGCATCGACGTGAGAGGAATCCCGAGAGGACTCCGAGCAACTCGCATGGGACTGGTCTTTCCTGAGGCCACCAGAGCGGGTCCCTGAGGTCCCCATCGCAAGTCGAGAGCACCTGCCGCAACTCGAGAAAATCCAGGAGGTTCTGCTCTTCAGGCGAGATGAGGCCCATTTCCCCTGAGGCGTCTCGAGGCTAATCACATCTAACATCTGGAACTTCCAAAGGGTCCTTCACACCCTTGCTGCAACTCAAGAAGTTCCCCGACATACCCGTCTCCACTCGAGAGGAAGCACGAGAGTCCCGCCCACATCCAGAGGAGCCCGTTTCCGCCTCCTAGTTCGAGAGGAGGGATCCTTTCCCTGCGTGGTGGGGAAAGAATTCCCGCGTTCCCGTCGCATCTCAAGAGGAGGCGCTCTCCACAGGAAAGGCGAGAGGAACTCCAGGGTCGTGCCATCATTCCCAGAGTCCCCCAGATGTCTCAGTCCATTCCAGGGAAACCTGTTTTCCCTGCACTGCCTCGACTTTCAAGCTGAGGATTGACTCACACCATGGTGGCACGTGGGACAGCTCTGTGGGAAAGCCTCGTGGGAAAGCCTCCTGGGAAAGCCTCGAGGGAAAGCCACATATTACTTGATGCATGCGAAGGGAAACGTGACACTGCTACTACAGCTCGGGAAGAAAGCGCACGTTCATGCCCCCACTAGAGACGAGGACTGACTCACCTGGGGAGACTCCAGAAGTTCCCCAAGATCCATGTCAGCACTGGAGAGGAATCCTCAGGTTCCGGCACCGTCTCCACACAAGGTCTTAGGCCCCGGCATCGACGGGAGAGGAATCCCGAGAGGCCCCGAGCAACTCGCATGGGGACTGGCCTTTCCTGAGGCCACCAGAGCGGGTCCCTGAGGTCCCGTCGTAAGACGAGAGCACCTGCCGCAACTCGAGAAAATCCAGTAGTTTCTCCCCTGCAGACGAGATGAGGTCCATTTGCGCTGAGACCTCTCGAGGCTAATCACATCTAACATCGGGAACTTCCAAAGGGTCCTTCACAGCCTTGCTGCAACTGAAGAAGTTCCCTGACATACCCGTCTTCACTCGAGAGGAAGCACGAGAGTCCCGCCCCATCCTGAGGATCCCCATTTCCGCCTCATAGCTCGAGAGGAGGGATCCTTTCCCTGCGTGGTCGGGAAAGAATTCCCCGCATTCCCGTCGCACCTCAAGTGGAGGCGCTCTCCACAGGAAAGGCGAGAGGAACTCCAGGGTCGTGCCACCATTCCCAGAGTCCCCAATGACTCAGTCAATTCCAGGGAAACCTGTTTTCCCTGCACTGCCTCGACTCTCAAGCCGAGGATTGACTCACACCACGGTGGCACGTGGGACAGCCCTGTGGGAAAGCCTCGTGGGAAAGCCTCCTGCGAAAGCCTCGAGGAAAAGCCACAGATCACTTGATCCACGCGAAGGGAAGCGCGACAGTGCTGCTACAGCTCGAGAGGAAAGCGCACGTGCAGGCCCCCACTCGAGACGAGGACTGACTCCCCTGGGGAGACTCAGAAGAACCCCAAGATCCATGTCAGCACTGGAGAGGAATCCTCAGGTTCCGGCACCGACTCCACAAAAGGTCTTAGGCCCCGACTTCGACGGAGAGGAATCCGAGAGGCACCCGAGCAACTCGCTTGGGGACTGGCCTTTCCTGAGGCCACCAGAGCGGGTCCCTGAGGTCCCCGTCGTAAGTTGAGACACCTGCCGCAACTCGAGAAAATCCAGGAGGTTCTCCCTCCTGGAGAGATGAGGCCCTTTTCCGCTGAGGCCTCTCGAGGCTATTCACACCTAACCTCTGGAACTTCCAAAGGGTCCTTCACACCCTTGCTGCAACTCAAGAAGTTTCCCGACATTACCCGTCTCCACTCGAGAGAAGCACGAGAGTTCCGCCCACATCCAGAGGAGCCCCGTTTCGCCTCCTAGCTCGAGAGGAGGATCCTTTCCCTGCGTGGTCGGAAAGAATTCCCGGCCTTCCCGTCGCATCTCAAGAGGAGGCGCTCTCCACAGGAAAGCGAGAGGAACTCCAGGGTCGTGCCACCATTCCCAGAGTCCCCCAGATGTCTCAGTCCATTCCAGGGAAACCTGTTTTCCCTGCACTGCTCGACTTTCAAGCGAGGATCGACTCACACCACGGTGCACGTGGACAGCCCTGTGGGAAGGGAAAGCCTCGTGGGAAAAGCCC
>NW_017195516.1:0-8891 GCF_001704415.2 Capra hircus
GAGGCAGTGCAGGGAAAAAGGTTTCCTCTAATGGACTGAGACATCTGGGGGCCTCTGGGAATGGGGCACGACCCTGGAGTTCCTCTCGCCTTTACTGTGGAGAGCGCCTCCTCTTCAGATGCAACGGAAACGCGGAATTCTTTCCGACCACGGTGGGAAAGGATCCCTCCTCTCGAGCTAGGAGGCGGAAACGGGCCCTCTGGATGTGGGCGGGACTCTGGTGCTTCCTCTCGAGTGGAGACGGGTATGTCGGGGAACTTCTTGAGTTGCAGCAAGGGTGTGAAGGACCCTTTGGAAGTTCCAGAGTTAAGTCTGATTACCCCCTCAGCCGAAATGGGCCTCATCTCGCCTGGAGGGGAGAACCTCCTGGATTTTCTCGAGTTGCGGCAGGTGCCTCGACTTACGACGGGGACCTCAGGGACCCGCTCTGGTGCCTCAGGAAAGGCCAGTCCCCATGCGAGTCTCCCGGGCCTCTCGGGATTCCTCTCCCGTCGATGCCGGGGCCTAAGAGCTTGTGTGGAGTCGGTGCCGGAACCTGAGGATTCCTCTCCAGTGCTAACATGGATCTTGGGTACTTCTGGAGTCTCCCCAGGGGAGTCAGTCCTCGTCTCGAGTGGGGGCATGCACGTGCGCTTTCCTCCGAGCTGTAGCAGCAGTGTCACGCTTCCCTCGCGTGGATCAAGGGATCTGTGGCTTTCCCTCGAGCTTTCCCACGAGGCTTTCCCACGAGGCTTTCCCACAGGGCTGTCCCAACTGCCATCGCGGTGTGAGTCGATCCTCGGCTTGAAAGTGGAGGCAGTGCAGGGAAAACAGGTTTCCCTGGAATGGACTGAGACATCTGGGGGACTCTGGGAATGGGGCCTGATACTGGAGTTCCTCTCGCCTTTACTGTGGAGAGCGCCTCCTCTTGAGATGAGACGGGAACGCCGGAATTCTTTGGACCACTCAGGGAAAGGATCACTCCTCTCGTGCTAGCAGGCGGAAACGGGGCCCTCTGGATGGGGGGACGCTCGGTTCCTCTTGAGTGGAGACGGGTATGTCGGGGAACTTCTTGAGTTGCAGCAAGGGTGTGAAGGACCCTTTGGAAGTTCCAGAGTTTAAGTCTGATTACCCCCTAGTTGTCTCAGCCGAAATGGGCCTCATCTCGCCTGGAGGGGAGAACCTCCTGGATTTTCTCGACTTGAGGCAGGTGCTCTCGACTTACGACGAGGGCCTCAGGGACCCGCTCTGGTGGCCTCAGGAAAGGCCAGTCCCCATGCGAGTTTCTCCCGGGCCTCTCGGGATTCCTCTCCCGTCGATGCTGGGGCCTAAGACCTTGTGTGGACTCAGTGACGGAACCTGAGGATTCCTCTCCAGTGACGACATGGATCTTGTGCTACTTCTGGAGTCTCCCTAGGGGAGTCAGTCCTTGTCTCGAGAGGGGCATGCAAGTCCGATTTCCTCCCGAGCTGTAGCAGCAGTGTCATGCTTCCCTTTTCGTGGATCAAGGGATTTGTGGCTTTCCCTCTAGCTTTCCACGAGGCTTTCCCACGAGGCTTCCACAGGGCTTTCCCACGTGCCACTGTGGTGTGAGTCGATCCTCCGCTTTAAAGTCGAGGCAGTGAAGGGAAAACAGGTTTCCCTGGATTGGACTGAGACATCTTGGGGACTCTGGGAATGGTGGCACGACCCTGGATTTCCTCTCGCCTTTCCTGTGGAGAGCGCCTCCTCCTGAGATGCGACGGGAACGCCGGGAATTCTTTGCCGACCACGAAAGGGAAAGGATCCCTCCTCTCGAGCTAGGAGGCGGAAACGGGGCCCCTCTGGATGTGGGCGGGACTATCGTGCTTCCTCTCTGAGTGGAGACGGTATGTCGGGGAACTTCTTGAGTTGCAGCAAGGCTGTGAAGGACCTTTGGAAGTTCCAGAGATTAGGGGTGATTAGCTTCAGTCGCCTCAGCGGAAATGGGCCCCATCTCGCCTGGAGGGACAACCTCCTGGATTTTCTCGAGTTGCGGCAGGTGCTCTCGACTTACGACGGGGACCACAACGACCCCTCTGGTGGCCTCAGGAAAGGCCAGTCCCCATGCGAGTTGCTCGGGAGCCTTTCGGGATTTCTCTCCCGTCGATGCCGGGGCCTAAGACCTTGTGTGGAGTCGGTGCCGGAACCTGAGGATTCCTCTCCAGTGCTGACATGGACCTTGGGGTCTTCTGGAGTCTCCGCAGGGGAGTCAGTCCTCGTACCGAGTGGGGGCATGCACGTGCGCTTTCCTCCCGAGCTGTAGCAGCAGTGTCGCCCTTCGCGTGGATCAAGGGATCAGTGGCTTTCCCTGAGGCTTTCTTTCCAACAAGGCTTTTCCCACATTTGTCCCACCGTGAGTCGATCCTCGGCTTGAATGTCGATCAGTGCAGGGAAAAGAGGTATCCCTGGAATGGACTGAGACATCTGGGGGACTCTGGGAAGGTGGCACGACCTGGAGTTCCTCTCGCCTTTCCTGTGGAGAGCGCCTCCTCTTGAGATGCGTCGGGAACGCGGGAAAATCTTTCTCGACCACGCAAGGGAAAGGATCCCACCTCTCGAGCTAGTAGGCAGAAACGGGGCTCCTCTGGATGTGGCGGGACTTCGTGCTTCCTCTCGAGTGGAACGGTATGTAGGGGAACATCTTGAGTTGCAGCAGGGTGTGAAGCACCCTTTGGAAGTTCCAGAGATTAGGTGTGATGAGCCTCGAGACGCCTCAGCAGAAATGAGCCCATCTCGCCTGGAGGGGAGAACCTCCTGGATTTTCTCGAGATAGGGTAGTTGCTCTCGACTTACGACGGGGACCTCACGACCCTCTCTGGGGCCTCAGGAAAGGCCACTCCCCATGCGAATTGCTCGGGGCCTCTCAGGATTCCTCTCCCGTCGATGCCGGGGCCTAAGACCTTGTGTGGAGTCAGTGCCGGAACCTGAGGTTTCCTCTGCAGTGCTGACATGGATCTTGGGGTACTTCTGGAGTCTCCCCAGGGGAGTCAGTCCTCGTCTCGAGTGGGGCATGCACCTGCGCTTTCCTCCCTAGCTGTAGCAGCAGTGTCATGCTCCCTCGCGTGGATCAAGGGATCTGTGTCTTTCCCTCAAGGCTTTCCACGAGGCTTTCCCACACGGCTGTCCCACGTGCCACCGTGGTGTGAGTCGATCCTCGACTTGAAAGTCGAAGCAAGCAGGGAAAACAGGTTTCCCTGGAATGGACTGAGACATCTCGGGGACTCTGGAATGGTGGCACGACCCTGGAGTTCCTCTCGCCTTTCTTGTGGATAGCGCCTCCTCTGAGATCCGACGGGAACGCCGGGAATTCTTTTCCAACCACACAGGGAAAGGATCCCACCTCTCGAACTAGGAGGGGGAAACGGGGATCCTCTGGTTGTGGGCGGGACTCTCGTGCTTCCTCTCGAGTGGAGACGGGTATGTCGGGGAACTTCTGAGGTGCAGCAAGGGTGTGAAGGACCCTTTGGAAGTTCCAGAGTTTAGGTGTGATTAGCCTCGAGACGCCTCAGCGGAAATGGGCCTCATCTCGCCTGGAGGGGAGAACCTCCTGAATTTTCTCGAGTTGCGGCAGGTGTTCTCGACTTACGAGGGGACTTCAGGGACCCGCTCTGGTGGCCTCAGGAAAGGCCAGTCCCCATGCGAGTTGCTCCGGGGCCTCTCGGGATTCCTCTCCCGTAAATGCCGGGGCCTAAGACCTTCTGTGGAGTCGGTGCCGAAACCTGATGATTCCTCTCCAGTGCTGACATGGATCTTGGGGTACTTCTGGAGTCTCCCCAGGACAGTCAGTCCTCTACTCGTGTGGGGCATGCACGTGCACTTTCCTCCCGAGCTTTAGCAACATTGTCACGCTTACCTTCGCGTGAATCAAGGGATCTGTGGCTTTCCCTCGAGGCTTCCCAGGAGGCTTTCCCACAGGGCTGCCCCACGTGTCACCGTGTTGTGAGTTGATCCTCTGCTTGAAAGTCGAGGCAGTGCAGGGAATACAGGTTCCCTGGAATGGACTGAGACATCTGGGGACTCTGGGAATGGTGGCAGGTACCTGGAGTTCCTCTCGCTTTTCCTCTGGAGAGTGCCTCCTCTTCAGATGTGACGGGAACGCCGCGAATTCTTTCCTGACCACGCAGGGAAAGGATCAAACCTCTCGAGCTAGGAGGCGGAAACGTGGCTCCTCTTGATGTGGGCGGGACTTTCCTGCTTCCTCTCGAGTGGAGATGGGTATGTCGGGGAACTTCTTGAGTTGCAGCAAGGGTGTGAAGGACCCTTTGGAAGTTCCAGAGGTTAGGTGTGATTTTCCTGGAGACGCCTCAGTGGAAATGGGCCTCATCTCGCCTGGAGGGGAGAACCTCCTGGATTTTCTCGAATTGCGGCAGGTGCTCTCGACTTACGACTGGGACCTCAGGGACTCGCTCTTGTGGCCTCAGGAAAGGCCAGTCCCCATGTGAGTTGCTCGGGGGCCTCTCGGGATTCCTCTCCCCTCGATGCCGGGCCTAAGACCTTGTGTGGAGTCAGTGCCGGAACGTGAGGATTCCTATGCCGTGCCGACATGGATCTTCGGGTCTTCTGAAGTCTCCCCAGAGGCGTATGTCCTCGTCTCGAGTGGGGGCATGCACGTTCGCTTTCCTCCCGACCTGTAGCAGCAGTGTCACGGTTCCCTTCGCTTGGATCAAGGGATCAGGGGCTTTCCCTCGAGGCTTTCCCATGAGGCTTTCCCACGAGGCTTTCCCACAGGGCTTTTCCACGTGCCCTTGTGGTGTGAGTCGATCCTCAGCTTGAAAGTGGAGGCAGTGCAGGGAAAACAGGTTTCCCTGGAATGGACTGAGACATCTGGGGACTCTGGGAATGGGGCCTGATACTGGAGTTCCTCTTGCCTTTACTGTGAAGAGCGCCTCCTCTTGGGATGAGACGGGAACGCTAGGAATTCTTTCAGGACCACGCAGGGAAAGGATCCCTCCTCTCGAGCTAGCAGGCGGAAACGGGGCCACTCTGGATACGGGCGGGACGCTCGGATTCCTCTTGAGTGGAGACGGGTATGTCGGGGAACTTCTTGAGTTGCAGCAAGGGTGTGAAGGACCCTTTCGAAGTTCGAGAGTTTAAGTGTGATTACCCCCTAGTTGCCTCAGCCGAAATGGGCCTCATCTCGCCTGGAGGGAAGAACCTCCTGGATTTTCTCGACTTGCGGCAGGTGCTCTCGACTTACGACGAGGGCCTCAGGGACCCGCTCTGGTGGCCTCAGGAAGGCCAGTTCCCATGCGAGTTTCTCCCGGGCCTCTCGGGATTCCTCTCCCGTCGATGCTGGGCCTAAGACCTTGTGTGGACTCAGTGACGGAACCTGAGGATTCCTCTCCAGTGCCGACATGGATCTTGTGGTACTTCTGGAGTCTCCCCAGGGGAGTCAGTCCTCGTCACGAGAGAGGGCATGCACGTGTGATTTCCTCCCGAGCTGTAGCAGCAGTTTCACGCTTTCCATTTCGTGGATCAAGGGATCTGTGGCTTTCCCTCTAGACTTTCCCATGACGCTTTCCCACGAGGCTTCCCACAGGGCTTTCCCTCGTGCCACTGTGGTGTGAGTCGATCCTCGGCTTTAAAGTCGAGGCAGTGAAGGGAAAACAGATTTCCCTGGAATGGACTGAGACATCTGGGGGACTCAGGGAATGGTGGCACGACCCTGGAGTTCCTCTCGCCTTTCCTGTGGAGAGCGCCTCCTCTTGAGATGCGACGGGAACCCGGAATTCTTTCCCGACCACGCAGGGAAAGGATCTTTCCTCTCGAGCTAGGAGGCGGAAACGGGGCTCCTCTGGATGTGGGCGGACTCTCGTGCTTCCTCTCGAGTGGAGACGGGTATGTCGGGGAACTTCTTGAGTTGCAGCAAGGGTGTGAAGGACCCTTTGGAAGTTCCAGATATTAGATGTGATTAGCCTCGAGACGCCTCAGCGGAAATGGGCCTCATCTCGCCTGGAGGGGAGAACCTCCTGGATTTTCTCGAGTTGCGGCAGGTGCTCTCGACTTACGATGGGGACCTCAGGGACCCGCTCTGGTGGCTTCAGGAAAGGCCAGTCCCCATGCGAGTTGCTCTTGGCCTCTCGGGATTCCTCTCCCGTAGATGCCGGGGCCTAAGACCTTCTGTGGATTCGGTGCCGCAACCTGAGGATTCCTCTCCAGTGCTGACATGGATCTTTGGGTACTCCTGGAGTCTCCCCAGGACAGTCAGTCCTCTACTCGAGTGGGGGCATGCACATGCGCTTTCCTCCCGAGCTTTAGCAGCAGTGTCACGCTTACCTTCGCGTGGATCAAGGGTTCTGTGGCTTTCCCTCGAGGCTTTCCACGAGGCTTTCCCACAGGGCTGCCCCACGTGCCACTGTGGTGTGAGTCGATCCTCGGCTTGAAAGTCGAGGCAGTGCAGGGAATACAGGTTCCCTGGAATGGACTGAGACATCTGGGGGACTCTGGGAATGGTGGCAGGTACCTGGAGTTCATCTCGCTTTTCCTGTGAAGAGCGCCTCCTCTTGAGATGCGACGGGAACCGGGAATTCTTTCCCGACCACGCAGGGAAAGGATCCCTCCTCTCGACCTAGGAGGCGGAAACGGGGCTCCTCTGAATGTGGGCAATCTCGTGCTTCCTCTCGAGTGGAGACGGGTATGTCGGGGAACTTCTTGAGTTGCAGCAAGGGTGTGAAGGACCCTTTGGAAGTTCGAGAGGTTAGGTGTGATTAGCCTCGAGACGCCTCAGCAGAAATGGGCCTCATCTCGCCTGGAGGGGAGAACCTCCTGGATTTTCTCGAGTTGCGGCAGGTGCTCTCGACTTACGACTGGGACCTCAGGGACCCGCTCTGGTGGCCTCAGGAAAGGCCAGTCCCCATGCAGTTGCTCGGGGGCCTCTCGGGATTCCTCTCCCGTCGATGCCGGGCCCTGGGACCTTGTGTGGAGTCTGTGCCGGATCCTGAGGATTCCTCTCCAGTGCTGACATGGATCTTGGGTACCTCTGGAGTCTCCCAGGGGAGTTATTCCTCTTCGCGAGTGGGGATATGCACGTGGGTTTTCCTCCGAGCTGTAGCAGCAGTGTCACGCTTCCCTTCGCGTGGATCATGGGATCTGTGGCTTTCCCTCGAGGCTTTCTCAGGAGACTTTCTCACGAGGCTTTCCCACAGGGCTGTCCCACATGCCACCGTGGTGTGAGTCCATCCTCAGCTTGAAAGTCGAGGCAGTGCAGGGAAAAAAGGTTTCCGTGGAATGAATGAGACATCTCGGGGAGTGTGGGAACAGTGGCACGAACCTGGAGTTCCTCTCCCGTTTCAAGTGGAGAGCGCCTCCTCTTGAGATGCGACGGAAACTCCGGGAATACTTTCCCGACCACGCAGGGAAAGGATCCCTCCTCTCGAGCTATGAGGCGAAACGGGGCTCCTCTGTATGTGGTGGGACTCTCGTCCTTCTTCTCGAGTGGAGTCGGGTATGACGGGGAACTTCTTGAGTTGCAGCAAGGGTGTGAAGTACCCTTGGGAAATTCCAGCGTTTAGGTGTGATTAGCCTCGAGGAGCCTCATCGGAAAAGGGCCTCATCTCGCCTGGAGGGGAGAACCTAATGGATTTTCTCGAGTTGCGGTAGGTGCTCTCGACTTATGACTGGGACCTCAGGGACCCGCTCTGGTGGCCTCAGGAAAGGCCAGTCCCCATGCAGTTGCTCGGGGGCCTCTCGGGATTCCTCTCCCGTCAATGCCGGGCCCTGGGACCTTGTGTGGAGTCTGTGTCAGATCCTGAGGATTCCTCTCCAGTGCTGACATGGATCTTGGGTACTTCTGAAGTCTCCCAGGGGAGTCATTCCTCTCGTCGCGAGTGGAGATATGCACGTGGGTTTTCCACCCGAGCTGTAGCAGCAGTGTCAAGCTTCCCTTCGCGTGGATCATGGGATCTGTGGCTTTCTCTCGAGGCTTTCTCAGGAGACTTTCCCACGAGGCTTTCCCACAGGGCTGTCCCACATGCCACCGTGGTGTGAGTCGATCCTCAGCTTGAAAGCCGAGGCAGTGTAGGGAAAAATGGTTTCTGTGGAATGGAATGAGACATCTGGGGAGTGTGGGAACGGTGGCACTAACCTGGAGTTCCTCTCCCGTTTCAAGTGGAGAGCGCCTCCTCTTGAGATGCGACGGAAACGCCGGGAATACTTTCCAGACCACGCAAGGAAAGGATCCCTCCTCTAGAGCTATGAGGCGGAAACGGGGCTCCTCTGTATGTGGGCGGGACTCTCGTCCTTCTTCTCGAGTGGAGTCGGGTATGACGGGGAACTTCTTGAGTTGCAGCAAGGTGTGAAGGACCCGTGGGAAATTCCAGCGTTTAATTGTGATTAGCCTTGAGGAGCTCATCGGAAAAGGGCCTCATCTCGCCTGGAGGGGAGAACCTAATGGATTTTCTCGAGTTGCAGCAGGTGCTCTCGACTTACGACTGGGACCTCAGGGACCCGCTCTGGTGGCCTCAGGAAAGGCCAGTCCCCATGCGAGTTGCTCGGGGCTCTCGGATTCCTCTCCCGTCGATGCGGGGCATAAGACCTTGTGTGGAATCGGTGCCGGAACCTGAGGATTCCTCTCCAGTGCTGACATGGATCTTGGGGTACTTCTGGAGTCTCCCCAGTGGAGTCAGTCCTCCTCTCGAGTGGGGGCATGCACGTGCACTTTCCTCTCGAGTTGTAGCAGCACTGTCGCGCTTCCATTCGCGTGGATCAAGGGATCTGTGGCTTCCCTCGAGGCTTTTCCCACGAGGCTTTCCCACAGGGCTGTCCCACGTGCCACCGTGGTGTGAGTCGATTCTTCAGATTGAAAGTCGACGCAGTGCTGGGAAAACAGGTTTCCCTGGAAACGGAAGATATCTGGGGGACTCTGGGAATGGTTGCACGACCCTGGAGTTCCT
>NW_017195517.1:0-8890 GCF_001704415.2 Capra hircus
TGGAGAGGAATCCTCAAGTTCTGGCACCGACTCCACACAAGGTCTTAGGTCCCGGCATCGACGGGAGAGGAATCCCGAGAGGCCCCGAACAACTCGCATGGGGACTGGCCTTTCCTGAGGCCACCAGAGCGGGTCCCTGAGGTCCCTGTTGTAAGTCGAGAGCACCTGCCGCACTCGAGAAAATCCAGGAGGTTCTCCCCTCCAGGCGAGATGAGGCCCATTTCCGCTGAGGCATCTCGAGGCTAATCACACCTAACCTCTGGAACTTCCAAAGGGTCCTTCACACCCTTGCTGCAACTCAAGAAGTTCCCCGACATACCCGTCTCACTCGAGAGGAAGCACGAGAGTCCGCCCACATCCAGAGGAGCCCCGTTTCCGCCTCCTAGCTCGAGAGGAGGGTTCCTTTTCCTGCGTGTTCGGGAAAGAATTCCTGGCCTTCCCATCGCAGCTCAAGAGGGGCGCTCTCTACAGGAAAGGCGAGAGGAACTCCAGGGTCGTGCCACCATTCCCAGAGTCCCCCAGATGTCTCAGTCCATTCCAGGGAAAACGTGTTTTCCTTGCACTGCCTCGACTTTCAAGCCGAGGATCGACTCACACACGGTGGCACGTGGACACCTTTGGGAAAGCCTCGGGGAAAGCCTCGTGGGAAAGACTCCAGGGAAAGCCTCAGATTCCTTCATCCACGCGAAGGGAAGCGTGACACTACAGCTACAGCTCGGGAGGAAAGCGCACGTGCATGCCCCTACTCGAGACGAGGAATGACTCCCTTGGGGAGACTCCAAAAGTACCCCAGGAACCATGTCAGCACTGGAGTGGAATCCTCGGTTCCGGCACCGACTCTACACAAGGTCTTAGGCCCCGGCTTCGACGGAGAGGAATCCGAGAGGCCCCATGCAACTCGCATGGGGACGGGCCTTTCCTGAGGCCACCAGAGCGGGTCCCAGAGGTCCCCGTCGTAAGTCGAGAGCACCTGCCGCAACTCGAGAAAATCCAGGAGGTTCTCCCTCCAGGCGAGATGAGGCCCATTTCCGTGAGGCGTCTCGAGGCTAATCACACCTAACCTCTGGAATTTCCAAAGGGTCCTTCACACCCTTGCTGCAACTCAAGAAGTTCCCCGACATACCCGTCTCCACTCGAGAGGAAGCACGAGAGTCCGCCCACATCCAGAGGAGCCCCGTTTCCGCCTCCTAGCTCGAGAGGAGGGATCCTTTCCCTTCGTGTTCGGGAAAGAATTCCCGGCGTTTCCGTCGCATCTCAAGAAGAGGCGCTCTCCACAGGAAAGGCGAGAGGAACTCCAGGGTCGTGCCACCATTCCCAGAGTCCCTCAGATGTCTCAGTCCATTCCAGGGAAACCTTTTTCCCTGCACTGCCTCGACTTTCAAGCCGAGGATCGACTCTCACCACGGTGGCACGTGGGACAGCCTTGTGGGAAAGACTCGAGGGAAAGCCTCGTGGGAAAGCCTCGAGGGAAAGCCACAGATCCCTTGATCCACGCGAAGGGAAGCCTGACACTGCTGCTACAGCTGGGGAGGAAAGCGCACGTGCATGCCCCCACTCGAGACGAGGACTGACTCCCCGGGAGACTCAGGACGTACCCCAAGATCCATGTCAGGACTGGAGAGGAATCCTCAGGTTCCGGCACCGAGTCCACACAAGGTCTTAGGCCCCGGCATCGACAGGAGAGGAATCCCGAGAGGCCCCCGAGCAACTCGCATGGGAATGGCCTTTCCTGAGGCCACCAGAGCATGTCCCTGAGGTCCCCGTCGTAAGTAGAGAGAAACTGCCAACTCGAGAAAATCCAGAAGGTTCTCCCCTCCAGGCGAGATGAGGCCCATTTCCAATGAGGCCTCTCGAGGCTAATCACACCTAACTCTGGAACTTCCAAAGGGTACATCACCCACTTGTTGCAACTCAAGAAGTTCCCCGACATAACCGTCTCCACTGAGAGAAAGCTCGAGTCCCGCCGACATCCAGAGGAGCCCCGTTTCCGCCTCCTAGCTCGAGAGGAGGGATCCTTTCCCTGCGTGTTCGGGAAAGAATTCCCGGCGTTTCCGTCGCATCTCAAGAGGAGGCGCTCTCCACAGGAAAGGCGAGAGGAATTCCAGGGTCGAGCCACCATCCCAGAGTCCCCCAGATGTCTCAGTCCATTCCAGGGAAACCAGTTTTCCCTGCACTGCCTCGACTTTCAAGCCGAGGATCGACTCACACCACGGTGGCACGTGGGACAGCCCTGGAAAGCCTCGTGGGAAAGCCTCCTGCCTCGATGAAAGCCACAGATTTCTTCATCCACGCGAAGGGAAGCATGACACTGCTGCTACAGCTCGGGAGGAAAGTGCACGTGCATGACCTAAGTCGAGACGAGGACTGAATCCCCGGTGGAGACTCCAGAAGTACCCCAAGATCCATGTCAGCACTGAGAGGAATTTCAGGTTCCGGCACCGTCTCCACACAACGTCTTAGGCCCCGGCATCGACGGGAGAGGAATCCGAGAGGCCCCGAGCAACTCGCATGGGGACTGGCCTTTCCTGAGGCCACCAGAGCGGGTCCCTGAGGTCCTCGTCTTAAGTCGAGAGCACCGCAACTCGAGAAAATCCAGGAGGTTCTCCCCTCCAGGCGAGATGAAGCCCATTTCCGCGGAGGCGTCTCGAGGCTAATCAACCTGGCCTCTGGAATTTCCAAAGGGTCCTTCACACCCTTGCTGCAACTCAAGAAGTTTCCCGACATACCCGTCTCCACTCGAGAGGAAGCACGAGAGTCCGCCCACATCCAGAGAAGCCCCGTTTCCGCCTCATAGCTCGAGAGGTGGATCCTTTCCCTGCGTTGTCGGGAAAGAATTCCCGGTGTTCCGTCGCATCTCAAGAGGAGGCGCTCTCCACAGGAAACACGAGGGATCTCCAGGGTCGTGACACCATTCCCTGAGTGCCACAGATTTCTCAGTCATTCCAGGGAAACCTTTTTCCCTGCATTGCCTCGACTTTCAAGCCGGATCCACTCACACCACGGTGGCAGGGACAGCCCTGTGGGAAAGCCTCGTGGGAAAGCCTCGAGGAAAAGCCACAGATCCCTTGATCCACGCAAAGGGAAGTGTGACACTGCTGCTACAGCTCGGGAGGAAAGCGCACGTGCATGCCCCCACTCGAGACGAGGACTGACTCCCCTGGGGAGACTCCAGAAGTACCCAAGATCCATGTCAGCACTGGAGAGGAATCCTCAGGTTCCGGCACCGACTCCACACAAAGTCTTAGGCCGGCATCGATGGGAGAGGAATCCGAGAGGGCCCCGAGCAACTCGCATGGGGACTGGCCTTTCCTGAGGCCACCAGAGCGGGTCCCTGAGGTCCCGTCCTAAGTCGAGAGCACCTGCCGCAACTCGAGAAAATCCAGGAGGTTCTCCCCTCCAGGCGAGATGAGGCCCATTTCCGCAGAGGCGTCTCGAGGCTAATCACACCTAACCTCTGGAACTTCCAAAGGGTCCTTCACACCCTTGCTGCAACTCAAGAAGTTCCCCGACATACCGTCTCCACTCGAGAGGAAGCACGAGAGTCCCGCCCACATCCAGAGGAGCCCCGTTTCCGCCTCCTAGCTCGAGAGGAGGGATCCTTTCCCTGCGGTTCGGGAAAGAATTCCCGGCGTTTCCGTCGCATCTCAAGAGGAGGCGCTCTCCACAGGAAAGGCGAGAGGAATTCCAGGGTCGAGCCACCATACCCAGAGTCCCCCAGATGTCTCAGTCCATTCCAGGGAAACCAGTTTTCCCTGCACTGCCTCGACTTTCAAGCCAAGGATCGACTCACACCACGGTGGCACGTGGGACAGCCCTGTGGGAAAGCCTCGTGGGAAAGCCTCCTGCAAAAACCTCGATGAAAGCCACAGATTTCTTCATCCACGCGAAGGGAAGCATGACACTGCTGCTACAGCTCGGGAGGAAAGTGCACGTGCATGACCTAAGTCGAGACGAGGACTGAATCCCCGGTGGAGACTCCAGAAGTACCCCAAGATCCATGTCAGCACTGGAGAGGAATTTTCAGGTTCCGGCACCGTCTCCACACAACGTCTTAGGCCCCGGCATCGACGGGAGAGGAATCCCGAGAGGCCCCCGAGCAACTCGCATGGGGACTGGCCTTTCCTGAGGCCACCAGAGCGGGTCCCTGAGGTCCTCGTCTTAAGTCGAGAGCACCTGTGGCAACTCGAGAAAATCCAGGAGGTTCTCCCCTCCAGGCGAGATGAAGCCCATTTCCGCGGAGGCGTCTCGAGGCTAATCAACCTGGCCTCTGGAATTTCCAAAGGGTCCTTCACACCCTTGCTGCAACTCAAGAAGTTCCCCGTACCCGTCTCCACTCGAGAGGAAGCACGAGAGTCCTGCCCACATCCAGAGAAGCCCCGTTTCCGCCTCATAGCTCGAGAGGTGGAATCCTTTCCCTGCGTTGTCGGGAAAGAATTCCCGGTGTTCCGTCGCATCTCAAGAGGAGGCGCTCTCCACAGGAAACACGAGGGATCTCCAGGGTCGTGACACCATTCCCTGAGTGCCACAGATTCTCAGTCTATTCCAGGGAAACCTATTTTCCCTGCATTGCCTCGACTTTCAAGCCGAGGATCCACTCACACCACGGTGGCACGTGGGACAGCCCTGTGGGAAAGCCTCGTGGGAAAGCCTCGAGGAAAAGCCACAGATCCCTGATCCACGCAAAGGGAAGTGTGACAATGCTGCTACAGCTCGGGAGGAAAGCGCACGTGCATGCCCCCACTCGAGACGAGGACTGACTCCCCTGGGGAGACTCCAGAAGTACCCAAAGACCATGTCAGCACTGGAGAGGAATCCTCAGGTTCCGGCACGGACTCCACACAAGATCTTAGGCCGAGCATCGATGGGAGAGGAATCCGAGAGGCCCCCAAGCAACTCGCATGGGGACTGGCCTTTCCTGAGGCCACCAGAGCGGGTCCCTGAGGTCCCATCCTAAGTCGAGAGCACCTGCCGCAACTCGAGAAAATCCAGGAGGTTCTCCCCTCCAGGCGAGATGAGGCCCATTTCCGCAGAAGCGTCTCGAGGCAAATCACACCTAACCTCTGGAACTTCCAAAGGGTCCTTCACACCCTTGCTGCAACTCAAGAAGTTCCCCCACATACCGTCTCCACTCGAGAGGAAGCACGAGAGTCCCGCCCACATCCAGAGGAGCCCCGTTTCCGCCTCCTAGCTCGAGAGGATGGATCCTTTCCCTGCGTGGTCGGGAAAGAATTCCCGGCGTTTCCGTCGCAACTCAAGAGGAGGCGCTCTCCACAGGAAAGGCGAGAGGAACTCCAGGGTCGTGCCACCATTCCCAGAGTCCCCCAGATGTCTCAGTCCATTCCAGGGAAACCTGTTTTCCCTGCACTGCCTCGACTTTCAAGACGAGGATCGACTCACACCACGGTGGCACGTGGGACAGCCCTGTGGGAAAGCCTCGTGGAAAGCCTCGTGGAAAGCCTCGAGGAAAGCCACAGATCCCTTGATCCACGCGAAGGGAATCGTGACTCTGCTCCTACAGCTCGAGAGGAAACCGCACGTTCATGCCCCCACTCGAGACGAGGACTGACTCCCCTGGGGAGACTCCAGAAGTACCCCAAGATCCATGTCAGCACTGGAGAGGAATCCTCAGGTTCCGGCACCTGCTGGGAGCCAGTGTGAGGAATCCTGCCCATGACAAGGTCATGAGGAAGGAAGCTGACATATGCAAGGCGTGCTCAGACTTCAGGGACCCCTCTGCAAATTCCTAAGCACGTACCCCAACTAAAATCTGCCGGCTTTTGTGCTCTGTTTTTCCACTCTTCTGACATTTTCTGGAAAAATTCAATTCAGGGCTTTAGTCTTCTGCATTTGAAAGAGTGTTTCAATCCAAAAACCCCTCCGATGGCTTTCTAGCCTGCCTGCAGGACTCGTACAGCTGCGCATGTGATTGTTTGAGGCCTCCTGACCACAGGAGGCACAGGAAGCTTAAAACATCCTAGGAATGTAGGAGCTTCCGAGGAGTCAAAATCTTTAGAATAGGACTGATTAATGGTTTCATTTTTTGGGTCAATGCTTGCTGCCAAATTTTCATATCCTTTATTTTTAGATATAGTTGGTATATAGAAAAACAAGTAGTAGACCTGGTATTAGCAACATTAGATCTTTGAGTTAAGTACCTTCTTTGTTATATCCCACTCCACCTTTGTTCTATAGAGATGTAACTTTAATGCTTTAAGGAGATGCAGATTAAAAAAAAAAAAAACACTTCAGGGGAAACAAAATTAACATTCATTAAGGAAGAGAGCCAAAAAGTGTTAACAAGCCTCTTGGCCAAAAGATAATGTAAATCACCTGAGACCTTTTGTATACAAAATGATATACGGAAAGAATCTGGGTTGTGAACGCTACATAATTTTGTGTTACCCATTGATCTCCGTGTTTTATCAAAAGTATAAAAGGCCTTCTGAACAATAAAGGATGGGGGCCAGTTTCTCGAACTAGTCTCTCGGCCTGGTTTCTTGGGATTCTGGCTCCCCCCATGTCTCTCTCTCTCTCTTCTTCTCTCCCCTTCCCTCTCTCTGCTTTACTTTAACTTCAGGCTGAATCTCCATCTGGGGCGCGGAGGCTCGCCAGGTCTACTTACTTGCCCCGGCTGTTAAGACCCGCACGAAAGGGAGCTTAAGGCGAGGCACCCTTAGATATTCAAGCGGGCGCCGGTGGCCCAACGTAGATGGTGCAAATTCCTTGTCTGGAATTTTATTGGCCTTCCGCGTAAACCAAGCTATTCAGCCCTCTTCCTCCACTTAATCTTCTTACTACACTATAGTTTCTTAATCTAATCTTACATTAATAAACAAACAAGTCTTTCCACACCAACGCCGTCCACCCTTCGAATTCCCTGGATCCACCGGGCTGGACCCCGGCAAGTGGTGCCCGGAACAGGCTATTCGAAGGTAGGTTCCTCGGAGCAAAAGCTCCCCCCGGAGCACTCTCTGTTGCTCCCCCCGGAGCACTCTCTGTTGCTCCCCCCGGAGTGACTTAATCACTCCCCCCGGAGTACTTTCGGGTACTCCCCCAGTGTTGAGTGTTCGGGACGGCTAGGACCCCACTCAGGGTGCCGCGGACCCCCCTGTAGGATAGACAGGGTGAGGACGAGTGGGAAGTGTTCAAGGGTTTAAGAGAAACCTGGTGCTCTAGAGGTTGAAAAGAAACCTGCTATCTTAGGGTTTAAAACAAAACCCCCTTGGCTAAGGTAAAACCTTTTTGTCAAGGCAGACTTTTCTATAACTCTTAATTTTCTGACACGGGTAACAATGACTCAAAACAATGACACCTCTTTATACAAGTAATTTTGTAACTGTTAAACAAAAAAGACAAATTAAAGATTAAAAGGCTCGTGTTACGAGACCAATGTCCTTGGTTTCCAGAAAAGAGATTTAGATACTTGGATAAAGGTAATAAAACAGCTAAAAACTAATTATACTTTGCATGGGCCTGTAAATGCTTTTGCTCTGTAAAATATTATTACAAATGTTCTGGACCCCCGTCATGAGGCTGTTAGTTAGATAGCCTATGGGAGAGACTATAGCAGTGGATCGTAGTGGGTCTCCACCTATTACGCAGATCATATTTTCTGCCATTGGCAAACAAAAGAGAGAGACTGTACTCTTCCTCCCGAGGAAGGAGGGTGCTTATAGGACGCAGCGGCCGAGCGCCCTGGAGAGCCCCCTCCCCTCTACACAAACCAAACCTTTAAAAGAGTTGTCTTATTTAAGGCGACCACTGCAACCTCTGCTTGCGCCTCCCCAGGGCTTAAGAACTCCCCACTTTATATCCAAAGCCTCCCAGAACATTGCTTAAGTTTGAAAACGATAGTGACAATATTTTTGAGCAAAAGAGCTTTTAAAACAGAGCTTGTTCCTTGCATAAAATCCCCTCAGGAGGGGCCTCACCCAACAAAAAAAAGAAAAAGGAAGAAAAACAGGAAAAAAAAAGAAAAATATTCGTAATAAAAAGGACTTAACAAATGCAAAATGTTTCTCTTGAGGCCAAATAGAACATTTTTTGCCAAAATGTCTTGCTAAACAGAGATAACAAGCCGTACCAAACAACCCCAGGTAGCTCAGGCCTGGACCTCAGTTCCACCACCTTAATAATAATAGCTCCTGACTCAGATTCCAGTGGCTAGTCCCCTGCCTGAGGACATTGTAAGACTTGTGCTGGGCATAGCTTGCTTTCTTTTCAAAAAATTTCGGTAGTGTCTTGTGTAGTAAATTCTGATTATACTAAAAAAAATTGAAGTTTTGATATTGCCACCTGCTAAAACTGTGCAATTAAAATTAAAAAATAGCACAGCTTTTGCTTTTACCTTATTACCAGACAGAAAAACCAGACAAAAAAAGCCCCAGAGGATCTAGATCTAGCTTTTTGGGTGCAAAAAATTGCAGCTTCTAGGCCTTTAAAAGATTTTTTAAAGATATAAAATGTCATGGCTGTTAGACAATAGACAAGACGTTTCTTACATTGCTGAGAGACTAGCGCAGCTCCTGGACAACATATACTACTGAAAAGGAGTTGGTGGGATTAGAAAAGGTGGTATGCAGGATAAAAATGCTATAGAGTAAGAGGTGAGAGAGAGTTTAAAACCTTGGTGAATAGTGAGCTCCCCGTTGCTGGAAGTATTCAAGCAAAGATTAAATGGTTACTTGTCATCTAAAAGGCTATAGACCAGATTTGGGTTATAAAAAGATCATTAAAAAGCTTTTCTTGCTTCTTATATTTGGGTCTGCCAAAAGTTTTAAAACTGATAATGTCCTTTTAAAGCTGCTGAGAGATTGTTTACTAACTTTAAATGATTTCCAATTCAATTATTAGGTGATATTGGATATGCCCACATTTAAAACTGACTTTT
>NW_017195518.1:0-8889 GCF_001704415.2 Capra hircus
GGCTTTCCTCCCGAGCTGTAGCAGCAATGTCATGCTTTCCTTCACGAGGGATCATGGGATCTGTGGCTTTCCCTCGAGGCTTTCACACGAGGCTTTCCCAAGAAGCTTTCCCACAGGGCTGTCCACGGGCCACCGTGGTGTGAGTCGATCCTCGGCTAGAAAGTCGAGGCAGTGCAGGGGAAACAGGTTTCCCTGGAATGGACTGAGACATCTGGGGACTCTGCGAATGGTGGCACGACACTGGAGTTCCTCTCGCCTTTCCTGTGGAGAGCGCCTCCTCTTGAATTGCGACGGGAACTCGGTGAATTCTTTCCAGACAACGCACGGAAAGGATCCCACCTCTGGAGCTAAGAGGCAGAAATGGGGCTCCTCTGGATGTGGGTGGGACTCTCGTGCTTCCTCTCAAGTGCAGACGGTATGTCGGAGAACTTCTTGAGTTGCAGCAAAGGTGTGAAGACCCTTTGGAAGTTCCAGAGGTTAGGTGTGATTAGCCTCAAGACGCCTCAGCGGAAATGGGCCTCATCTTGCCTGGAGGGGAGAACCTCCTGGATTTTCTCGAGTTGCGGGCACGTGCTCTCGACTTATGACGGGGACCTCAGGGACCCGCTCTGGTGGACTCAGTAAAGGCCAGTCCACATGCGCGTTGCTCAGGGGCCTCTCGGGATTCCTCTCCCGTCGATGCCGGGGCATACGACCTTGTGTGAATTCGGTGCCGGAACTTGAGGATTCCTCTCCAGTGCTGACATGGATCTTGGGGTACTTTCTGGAGTCTCCCCAGGGGAGTCAGTCGTAGTCTCGAGTGGGGCATGCACGTGCGATTTCCTCCAGAGCTGTAGCAGCAGTGTCACGCTTCCCTTCGCGTGGATCAAGGGATCTGTGGCTTCCTAGAGACTTTCCCACGAGGCTTTCCCACGTGGCTTTCCCACGAGGCTTTCCCTCAGGCTGTCCCACGTGCCACCGTGGTGTGAGTCGATCCTCGCTAGAAAGTCAAGGCAGTGCAGGGAAAACAGGTTTTCCTGGAATGGACTGAGACATCTGGGGACTCTGCGAATGGTGGCACGACCCTTGAGTTCCTCTCGCCTTTCCTGTGGGAGAGCGCCCATCTTGAGATGCGACGGGAATGCCGGGGAATTCATTACCAACGACACAGGGAAAGGATCCCTCCTCTCGAGCTACGAGGCGGACACGGGGCTCCTCTGGATGTGAGCGGAGCTCTTGTGCTTCCTCTCGAGTGGAGACGGGTATGTCATGGAAATTCTTGAGTTGCAGCAAGTGTGTGAAGGACCCTTTGGAAGTTCCAGAGATTAGGTGTGATTAGCCTCGAGACGCCTCAGCGAAATGGGCCTCATCTCGCCTGGAGGGGCAGAACCTCCTGGATTTTCTCGAGTTGCGGCAGGTGCTCTCGACTTACAACAGGGGACCTCAGGGACCCGCTCTGGTGGCCCTCAGGAAAAGGCCTGTCCCCATGCGATTTGCTCGGGGGCCGCTCAGGATTCCTCTCCCATCGATGCGGGCCCTAAGACCTTGTGTGGAGTCGGTGTCGGAAACTGAGAATTCCTCTGCAAGTGCTGACATCGCTCTTGGGGTACTTCTGAAGTCTCCCCAGGGGAGTGAGTCCTCGTCTCCAGTCGGGGTATGCACGTGCCCTTTCCTCCCAAGCTGTAGCAGCAGTGTCACGCTTCCCTTCCGTGGATCATAGGATCTGTGGCTTTCCCTCGAGGCTTTCCATGAGGCTTTCCCACGAGCTTTCCTCCAGGCTTTCCAACGAGGCTTTCCCCAGTGATGTCCCACGTGCCACGCGGTGTCAGTCGATCCTCGGTTTGAAAGTCGAGGCAGTGCCGGGGAAACAGGCTTCCCTGGAATGGACTGAGACATCTGGGGGACTCTGTGAATGGTGACACGACCCTGGAGTTCCTCTCGCCTTTTGTGGAGAGCGCCCCTCTTGATATGTGACGAGAACGCCGAGAATTATTTTCCGAACACGCAGGAAAGGATCCCTCCTGTCGAGCTAGGAGGCAGAAACAGGGCTCCTCTGGATGTGGGCGGGACTCTCGTGCTCCTCTCGAGTGGAGACGGGTATGTCAGGAAACTTCTTGAGTTGCAGCAAGGGTGTGAAGGGCCCTTTGGAAGGTCCAGAGGTTAGGTGTGATTAGCCTCGAGTCGCCTCTGCGGAAATGGGGCTCATCTCGTCTGGAGGGAAGAACCTCCTGGATTTTCTCGAGTTGTGGCAGGTTCTCTCGACTTATGACGGGGACCTCAGGGACTCGCTCTGGTGGCCTCAGGAAGGCCAGTCCCCATGCGAGTGGCTCGGGGGCCTCTCGGGATTTCACTCCCATCGATGCCGGGGCCTAAGGCCTTGTGTGGAGTCGGTGGCAGGAACCTGAGGTTTCCTCTCCTTGCTGACATGGATCTTGGGTACTTCTGGAGTCTCCCCAGGGGAGTCAGTCCTCGTCTGGAGTGGGCGCATGCACATGCGCTTACCTCCCGAGCTGTAGCTGCAGTATCTCGCTTCTCTTCTTGTGGAGTAAGGGATCTGTGGCTTTCCCTCGAGTCTTTCCCACGAGGCTTTCCCACGAGGCTTTCCCAAAGGGCTGTCCCACATGCCACCGTTGTTTGAGTCGATACTCGGCTTGAGAGCCAAGCAATGCAGGGAAAACAGGTTTCCGTGAAATGGACTGAGACATGTGGGGGACTCTGGAATGGTGGCACCACCCTGGAGTTCCTCTCGCCTTTCCTGTGGAGAGCGACTCCTCTTGAGACGCTATGGGAACGCCGGGAATTCTTTCCCGACAACGCAGGGAAAGGATCCTCCTCTCGAGCTGGGAGACGGAAACGGGGCTCCTCTGGATGTGGGCAGGCCTCTCCTGCTTCCTCTCGAGTGGAGACAGGTATGTCAGGGAACTTCTAGAGTTGCAGCAAGGACGTGAAGGACCCTTTGGAAGTTTCAGAGGTTAGGTGTGATTAGCCTCGAGACGTCTCAGCGGAAATGGGCCTCATCTCGCCTGGAGGGGAGAACCTTCTGGATTTTCTCGAGTTGTGGCAGGTGCTCTCGACTTACGACGGGGACCTCAGGGACCCGCTCTTGTGGCCTCAGGAAAGGCCAGTCCCCTTGCGTGTTGCTCGGGGCCTCTCGGGATTCCTCTCCCGTCGATGCCCGGGCCTAAGACCTTGTGTGGAGTCAGTGCTGGAACCTGAGGATTCCTCTCCAGTGCTGACATGGATCTTGGGGTACTAATGGAGTCTCCCTAGTGGAGGCAGTCCTCGTCTCGAGTGGGGGCATGCACGTGCGATTTCCTCCCGAGCTGAAGCAGCAGTGTCACGCTTCCCTTCGCGTGGATCAAGGGATCTGTGTCTTTCCCTCAAGGCTTTCCCACGAGGCTTTCCCACGAGGCCTTCCCACAGGGCTGTGCCACGTGCCACCGTGGTTTGAGTCGATCCTCGGCTTGAAAGTCGAGGCAGTGCAGGGAAAACAGGTTTCCCTGGAATGGCCTGAGACATCTGGTTGTCTCTGGGAATGGTGGCACGACCCTGGAGTTCCTCTCACCTTTCCTGTGGAGAGCGCCTCCTCTTGAGATGCGACGAGAACGCCGGGAATTCTTTCCCGACCCCGCAGGGAAAGGATCCCTCCTCTCGAGCTAGGAGGCGGAAACGGGGCTCCTCTGGATGTAGGCGGGACTCTCGTGCTTCCTCTCGAGTGGAGACGGGTATGTCGGGGAACATCTTGAGTTGCAACAAGGGTGTGAAGGACCCTTTGTAAGTTCCAGAGGTTTGGTGTGATTAGCCTCGAGACGCCTCAGCGGAAATGGGCCTCATCTTGCCTGGAGGGGAGAACATCCTGGAAGTTCTCGAGTTGTGGCAGGTGCTCTCAACTTACGACGGGGACCTCAGGGACCCGCTCTGGTGGCCCCAGGAAAGGCCAGTCCCCATGCGAGTTGCTCGGGGGCCTCTCGGGATTCCTCTCCCGTCGATGCCGGGGCCGAAGATCTTGTGTGGAGTGGATGCCGGTATCTGAGGATTCCTCTCCAGTGCTAACGTGGATCTTGGGGTACTTCTGGAGTCTCCCCTGGGGAGTCAGTCCTCATCTCGAGTGGGGGCATGCACGTGGGTTTTCCTTCCGTGCTGTAGTAGCAGTGTCATGCTTCCCTTCGCGTGGATCAAGGGATCTGTGGCTTTCCCTCGACGTTTTCCCACGAGGCTTTCCCAAGAGGCTTTCCCAAAGGGCTGTCCCACGTGCCACCGTGGTGTGAGTCGATGCTCGGCTTGAAAGTCGAGGCAGTGCAGGGAAAACAGTTTTCCCTGGAATGGACTGAGACATCTGGGGGACTCTGGGAATGGTGACACGACCCTGGAGTTCCTCTCGCCTTTCCTGTGGAGAGCGCCTCCTCTTGAGATGCGAGGGAAACGCTGGGAATTCTTTCCCGACCACGAGGGAAATGATACCTCCTCTCGAGCTAGGAGGCGGAAAAGGGGCTCCTCTGGATGTGGGCGGGACTCTCGTGCTTCCTCTCGAATGGAGACGGGTATGTCGGGGAACTTCTTGAGTTGCAGCAAGGGTGTGAAGGACCCTTTGGAATTTCCTGAGGTCAGGTGTGATAAGCCTCGAGTAGCCTCTGCGGAAATGGGCCTCATCTCGCCTGGAGGGGAAAACCTCCTGGATTTTCTCGAGTTGCGTCAGGTGCTCTCGACTTACGACAGGGACCTCAGAGACCCGCTCTGGTGGCCTCAGGAAAGACCAGTCCCCATGCGAGTTACTCAGGGCCCTCTCGGGGTTCCTCACCCGTCGATGCCAGGGCCTAAGACCTTGTGTGGTGTCGGTGCCGGAACCTGAGGATTCCTTTGCAGTGCTGACAAGGATCTTGGGGTACTTCTCCAGTCTCCCCACGGGAGTCAGTCCTCATCTCGAGTGGGGGCATGCACGTGCGCTTTCCTCCCGAGCTGTAGCAGCAGTGTCACGCTTCCCTTCGCGTGGATCAAGGTATCTGCGGCTTTCCCTCGAGGCTTTCCCACGAGTCTTTTCCACGAGGCTTTCCCACGAGACTTTCCCAAAGGACTGTCCCACGTGCTGCCGTGTTGTGTGTCGATCCTAGGCTAGAAAGTTGAGGCAGTGCAGGAGAAACAGGTTTCCATGGAATGGACTGAGATATTTGGGGGCCTCTGGGAATGGGTGCACGAATCTGGAGTTCCTCTCGCCTTTCCTGTGGAGAGCGGCTCCTCTTGAGATGAGACGGGATCTCCGGGAATACTTGACCGACCACTCAGTGAAAGGATCCCTCCTCTCGAGCTAGGAGGCAGTAACGGGGCTCCTCTGGATGGGGGCGGGACTCTCGGGCTTCCTCTCGAGTGGAGACGGGTATGTGGGGGAGCTTCTTGAGTTGCAGCAAGGGCGTGAAGGACCCTTTGTAAGTTCCATAGGTTAGGTGTGATTAGCCTCGAGACGCCTCAGCGGTAATGGGCCTCATCTCGCCTGGAGGGTAGAACCTCCTGGATTTTCTCGAGTTGCAGCAGGTGCCCTCGACTTACGACGGGGACCTCAGGGACCCGCTCTGGTGCCCTCAGGAAAGGCCAGGCCCCATGCGAGTTGCTCGGGGGCCTCTCGGGATTCCTCTCCCGTCTATGCCGGGGCCTAAGACCTTGTGTGGAATCGGTGCCAGAACCTGAGGATTCCTCTCCGGTGCTGACATGGATCTTGGGGTACTTCTGAGGTCTCCCTGGGGGAGTCAGTCCTCGTCTCAAGGGGAGGCATGCACGTGGGCTTTCCTCCCGAGCTGTAGCAGCAATGTCATGCTTTCCTTCACGAGGATCATGGGATCTGTGGCTTTCCCTCGAGGCTTTCACACGAGGCTTTCCCAAGAAGCTTTCCCACAGGGCTGTCCCACGGGCCACCGTGGTGTGAGTCGATCCTCGGCTAGAAAGTCGAGGCAGTGCAGGGAAACAGGTTTCCCTGGAATGGACTGAGACATCTGGGGGACTCTGCGAATGGTGGCACGACACTGGAGCTCCTCTCGCCTTTCCTGTGGAGAGCGCCTCCTCTTGAATTGCGACGGGAACTCGGTGAATTCTTTCCAGACAACGCACGGAAAGGATCCCACCTCTGGAGCTAAGAGGCAGAAATGGGGGCTCCTCTGGATGTGGGTGGGACTCTCGTGCTTCCTCTCAAGTGCAGACGGGTATGTCGGAGAACTTCTTGAGTTGCAGCAAGGGTGTGAAGGACCCTTTGGAAGTTCCAGAGGTTAGGTGTGATTAGCCTCAAGACGCCTCAGCGGAAATGGGCCTCATCTTGCCTGGAGGGGAGAACCTCCTGGATTTTCTCGAGTTGCGGCACGTGCTCTCGACTTATGACGGGGACCTCAGGGACCCGCTCTGGTGGACTCAGTAAAGGCCAGTCCACATGCCGCGTTGCTCAGGGCCTCTCGGGATTCCTCTCCCGTCGATGCCGGGGCATACGACCTTGTGTGAATTCGGTGCCGGAACTTGAGGATTCCTCTCCAGTGCTGACATGGATCTTGGGGTACTTCTGGAGTCTCCCCAGGGGAGTCAGTCGTAGTCTCGAGTGGGGGCATGCACGTGCGATTTCCTCCAGAGCTGTAGCAGCAGTGTCACGCTTCCCTTCGCGTGGATCAAGGGATCTGTGGCTTTCCCTAGAGACTTTCCCACGAGGCTTTTCCCACGTGGCTTTCCCACGAGGCTTTCCCTCAGGGCTGTCCACGTGCCACCGTGGTGTGAGTCGATCCTCGCTAGAAAGTCAAGGCAGTGCAGGGAAAACAGGTTTTCCTGGAATGGACTGAGACATCTGGGGGACTCTGCGAATGGTGGCACGACCCTTGAGTTCCTCTCGCCTTTCCTGTGGAGAGCGCCTCATCTTGAGATGCGACGGGAATGCCGGGAATTCATTACCAAACGACACAGGGAAAGGATCCCTCCTCTCGAGCTACGAGGCGGACACGGGGCTCCTCTGGATGTGAGCGGAGCTCTTGTGCTTCTCTCGAGTGGAGACGGGTATGTCATGGAAATTCTTGAGTTGCAGCAAGTGTGTGAAGGACCCTTTGGAAGTTCCAGAGATTAGGTGTGATTAGCTCGAGACGCCTCAGCGAAATGGGCCTCATCTCGCCTGGAGGGCAGAACCTCCTGGATTTCTCGAGTTGCGGCAGGTGCTCTCGACTTACAACAGGGACCTCAGGGACCCGCTCTGGTGCCCTCAGGAAAGGCCTGTCCCATGCGATTTGCTCGGGGGGCCGCTCAGGATTCCTCTCCCATCGATGCCGGGCCCTAAGACCTTGTGTGGAGTCGGTGTCGGAAACTGAGAATTCCTCTGCAGTGCTGACATCGCTCTTGGGGTACTTCTGAAGTCTCCCAGGGGAGTGAGTCCTCGTCTCCAGTCGGGGTATGCACGTGCCCTTTCCTCCCAAGCTGTAGCAGCAGTGTCACGCTTCCTTCCCGTGGATCATAGGATCTGTGGCTTTCCCTCGAGGCTTTCCCATGAGGCTTTCCCACGACGCTTTCCCTCCAGGCTTTCCAACGAGGCTTTCCCCAGTGATGTCCCACGTGCCACCGCGGTGTCAGTCGATCCTCGGTTTGAAAGTCGAGGCAGTGCCGGGGAAACAGGCCTTCCCTGGAATGGACTGAGACATCTGGGGGACTCTGTGAATGGTGACACGACCCCTGGAGTTCCTCTCGCCTTTTGTGGAGAGCGCCCCTCTTGATATGTGACGAGAACGCCGAAATTATTTTCGAACACGCAGGAAAGGATCCCTCCTGTCGAGCTAGGAGGCAGAAACAGGGCTCCTCTGGATGTGGGCGGGACTCTCGTGCTCCTCTCGAGTGGAGACGGGTATGTCAGGAAACTTCTTGAGTTGCAGCAAGGGTGTGAAGGGCCCTTTGGAAGGTCCAGAGGTTAGGTGTGATTAGCCTCGAGTCGCCTCTGCGGAAATGGGGCTCATCTCGTCTGGAGGGAAGAACCTCCTGGATTTTCTCGAGTTGTGGCAGGTTCTCTCGACTTATGACGGGGACCTCAGGGACTCGCTCTGGTGGCCTCAGGAAGGCCAGTCCCCATGCGAGTGGCTCGGGGCCTCTCGGGATTTCACTCCCATCGATGCCGGGGCCTAAGGCCTTGTGTGGAGTCGGTGCAGGAACCTGAGGTTTCCTCTCCTTGCTGACATGGATCTTGGGTACTTCTGGAGTCCCCAGGGGAGTCAGTCCTCGTCTGGAGTGGGGCGCATGCACATGCCGCTTACCTCCGAGCTGTAGCTGCAGTATCTCGCTTCTCTTCTTGTGGAGTAAGGGATCTGTGGCTTTCCCTCGAGTCTTTCCCACGAGCTTTCCCACGAGGCTTTCCAAAGGGCTGTCCCACATGCCACCGTGTTTTGAGTCGATACTCGGCTGAGAGCCAAGGCAATGCAGGGAAAACAGGTTTTCGCTGAAATGGACTGAGACATGTGTGGGGGACTCTGGAATGGTGGCACCACCCTGGAGTTCCTCTCGCCTTTCCTGTGTGGAGAGCGACTCCTCTTGAGACGCTATGGGAACGCCGGGAATTCTTTCCCGACAACGCAGGGAAAGGATCCCTCCTCTCGAGCTGGGAGACGGAAACGGGGCTCCTCTGGATGTGGGCAGGCCTCTCCTGCTTCCTCTCGAGTGGCAGACAGGTATGTCAGGGAACTTCTAGAGTTGCAGCAAGGACGTGAAGGACCCTTTGGAAGTTTCAGAGGTTAGGTGTGATTAGCCTCGAGACGTCTCAGGCGGAAATGGGCCTCATCTCGCCTGGAGGGAGAACCTTCTGATTTCTCGAGTTGCGGCAGGTGCTCTCGACTTACGACGGGGACCTCAGGGGACCCCGCTCTTGTGGCCTCAGGAAAGGCCAGTCCCCTTGCGTGTTGCTCGGGCCTCTCGGGA